>NW_007577961.1:159975-160470 GCF_000690725.1 Stegastes partitus
AAATTCGAATTTTGAGGTATGTAGATGTAGTGTTTTGACAGTGCAAAATTAACCTCTGTGATTTACATAAACAAATAAATAAATACAGATATACAAACTTTTTTTAGAATTGTGTTCACATGTGAGTCATATGGAAAGAGACTCATTACTTTAAGCAAAGAATAACAAAACTTTATATAGTCTGAGGAAACAAGTCACCTTATTGATGTCTGTGGTTTAAGTACTCTAGCCCAGATTTCTGGTAGATTATGTTCATCTAATACAGTGACATAATAGCTAAGCAGCAGCAGAAAAACCTAACCAGTAAAAAAAAAAAAGGGGGGAAAGTGTTATTATGTGTTTATAAGGCTAAGTAGCTTAAGAGGTGTTCAAATAATATAATAAAAATATATTAATAAAATAAGTAAAACATGA
This sequence comes from Stegastes partitus, assembly GCF_000690725.1. NCBI lineage: Eukaryota > Metazoa > Chordata > Actinopteri > Pomacentridae > Stegastes > Stegastes partitus. Next base: position 160,390 of record NW_007577961.1, read on the forward strand.
ATGTTGCAGTGACAGAAAGAATTAAAAAAAAAAAAAAAAGATAAAATCAATCTGATCCAGATGTAAAAGTGTGTTTTGAAT
>NW_007577961.1:160718-314750 GCF_000690725.1 Stegastes partitus
ATCCCGATGTGAGGCTGAAGCCGGAAGTAAAATCAGTTGAACCGGATGCAGCTCTCAGCCAATCAGCTTCTGCAAAGCGTCCTAAGCTGACGTCAGCCCGGTACCGATGAACAGCCGGTAGCGTTGTAGAGAGCTGTATGGCCGCCCGTTGTTTGTAGCTTTGTTCGCTAATCCCCCTGTCAAACGTGCAGACATCATGCCTTTCGATGTCAGGAGGTGAGTACGGGGCTTCGGTGGGTCTGGGCTTCAGGAACCGGGGGGACGGTGGCGGGTGTTCTGAGAGCTGCTCGGGATGAATTAACGGTTGGCACCGCATCGCCTGCTAATGAGCCGGTCAAAGTTGTAACACTAGTATTGCACGTTTGGCATGAATGGGCTCCTTTGTCGCAGAGTTGTTATTGAGGGATGCTCAGGTTTGGTCACAGAGTTTTGGTTCCTGCTTGCGCCGATTGCACATGCGCATCAAGCTGTAATGTTTTCAGACTGCACAGTGGTTGCACATCTGCATTGTAAACTAAACCAATGCGTTAGTCTTATTTACATCTGAAAGCTACGTGCAAAGTCAGACTCATTTAGACCAATAAACACCTAGAAACAATAGAGGACAGAAATGCATCCAACTACATGTATTGCAAAGCCGTTTAACTAATCTATTGATACTTTGGCAACAGTCACACCTTCACTGTGGGACTGTTTGACCAGTGTATTGAGCACACCCTAATCAAACCCAGAGGCAGGATGTTTGCACTCAGTGGTCACATCATTGCTATTGAGCAATGCTAGATACTGACTGGTGTCTTTCGATTACCACGTATTGAGAATTACCACATACTGGACCTTAGATTGAAACTGCAAAGTATTACTTTCCCTAAATTTTAAAATAAGGACGAGGGCTTTAGCCTGGGCCATATTTGATTTCAAATCATAATGCCAGACAATGCAATAGACAACAGTACAGTTGCATGCTGTCCTAAAGCAGCATGTTTGACCCAGGGTTTAAACTTTCATCGTCCTCCGTTACATTTTTTGAAAATGTTACACAGTGAATGCTAAACTGCAGCTGGAGTTAAAACAATTATATTGCAATTAAATCGTACTATCTGTCAGAGAAATCGTAGCTGGATATTGTCAGCACATTGCTCAGCCATAGTAGAGCTACATCTGTGGATTATTTCCATTTTCATACTGTTCTTATATTGATCAGTTACTCATTGAATCCTCCAAACTCCAAGCAGCTTCACAGAGTTTTTGCTCCAGTCACTTTTTCACTCACTGTGGAGTCATTTTTTTAGTATATAAAGTGATGCTCCTCTATAAAAGCAGCACAACTACAAGTAAAGAGAACTCAAAAATATCTTCTGTGCAGTATGACACAGTTACAATGCCACAAATCATTAAAAAAAAAACGAACAGAAGTTGACTTCCTTTGATGATGTTTTACAAAAAAAGTATATATATATAATATTATGCTCACAGGTGTTACCAGTACTGGTAATAAACTGTGGTTTTACATATAAAATGTGTTTAAGTATTTACATTTTTATTTTTCTTCTGTATTTGTCTTGCCTCTACTCTGTGTAAATACAGTCAGCAGTTCAGCTGAAAGTCCTTGAATTTTAGTCATGTGACTGCCGGTTGCAGCGGGGTCAGTCGTGGAAAGAGCACAGTGGGTTGAGTTTTTCTGTATAGAACTCAGTTAAAGCAAACGCTTTTTAAATGTGACACGTAGCATAAAGTGATTTTAAATCATTGTTACAATTTTAAGCTTTATTTGACTTTTTTAATAGATGGAACCACATGTCACAGATGATAAGTTCAAGGACCATCAAAAAGTAAAAAATCCATTGATACCTTTGTTTTTTTACCATTTCTGGCTTTGATAAATGGTGTAATTTTTAAAATTTTCAAATTTATTTTTAAAAGAGAACATACTTTTCTAACCCACCACTGGGTTTTGAGCTTCAGTTGGTTAATCTATAACATGTCAAAAATAGTGATGCATGATATTAAAATTTCTGGCCGATATCTGATATCAAGATTTCTGATATCGTCGATAACAAATATTATATATGTCGATATTCAGTTTTTGTTCACACCGAAAAATGAGCATAAGTAAGCACTGTGAGAAAGTGAAAACTACTCAAAAGAAGCCCATACCAAACTAGACCACATAGTCTTCTTTATTACATAACAAAAGTAAAACATATTTTAACATATTTAACGTTCAAGTCCAGGACCACCCAAGTAAAAACATCTGTGAAATAGCAGCAATATCAAATGCAGAGACGAAGGCGCTAATGTTAGACAATCGTCGGTTTTTCACATCGGCCAAATTTGTTCATCGTGCTGATACCGATATATCGGAAAAAACACTAATACCGGCCGATACTGATGTGGTCGCCGATATATCGTGCATCCCGAGTCAGAAAGTAAATAAAATTTCAAAAAGATACTCAGTTGACTATGATATTCCTGAAAAATATCAGATCATGTCATCATGACAAGCATGGCTTAGAGAATATTGTTTTTTTCTGCACTTTTTTTGGTTGAAAATTGACTAAAATGACTTCAAAATCACTTATCAGAACAGTTGCTCATTACATTTCTGTTGGTTGATGAAATAATTAAACATCAGTCATGAAGAAGAAGAAGCAGAGGGGCCTTGAACAGTTTTTCATTATTTCCAGACATTATTTTTTGTTGTAAACCATCATTCAGTAATGAAAATAACAGTTGCAAGATCTATCTGTTTCTTGAACTCCTCTCGTCTTTAACAGAGACCGGAGCCGTGGTGTAACGACAGAACGAATTTGCCACACAGGATGTTGTATCAGTCCTGATTGCACTGATGCAGTCAATAGGTTGTGTGTGAGCAGGTCATGAGGTTACCGTGCAGTCACGCTGCCTTCTGATGCTTCCACTGATTCTGATCGCACAAAACATGCATTGCAACAACAGGAAGTAGCTCAATTGACCAACTAACTAGTTGTTTCGAGTTGACGCCCACTCAAAAAATAGTAATGCGTTAGTCACCGGTGTGAGTGTGGAACACTTTTGGTTACCGTAGATTACACCATACAACAGCAGAGCCTGTATTCCCAGAATGTTGTTTTGTGTATTTGTTGTTTTTTTAAAAACCGCTCCAGAAGTAGGTTAAACTATATAATCAGTGTTTATCTTTTTCCTATTGTCACTAAATCCCGTGAAAACACCAAAACCAACAATGCGTTAATTCACCTCGCATTCATTTCATAAACTCACCAAACTGGTTTTTATTGTCTTCAAAAACACGTCACATACATCATGTCATTTTTATTTTTTCATTTTACATGTCTCTTTTAAAATCAGCAAAAATAAACCACCTGCACTAAATTGATTCTGTAAAAAAAAAAAGTGTTTCTTTGGTTAACTCTCAGTGAGTCAACCAACGGTCACGTGATAGAAATTTAGGGACTTTTTGGCTCAACTGCAGACTGTGTTTTTACTGAGCAGACGGGACAAGGATGGAGGCAAAACTGAAATGGTAGTAAAATATCAGTAATATGTAGAGTCACCCTTTTCTTTGTTCTAGTATCTGTAACGCCTCAAGGCACTAGAAAAAATGCAAGTATTTTTTTTTAAAAGGTGACTCAGTTTATTGTGCCTTTTCTGTGGACTATTTTCAGCCGCTACACATTTGGAGTTTTAGGGAGATTCGACAGCAGCAGGATGTTGTAAACACATATGACGCTTTGTGTACCCCACTTACTAAGTGTTGGTTACATCAGTTTATCGCCGGTTGGGTCTTTTCTTTGAATTCCGTCATTACAGAATACATCTGCTTTTTGTTTTGCTTTCACATAGAGAGTCTCAACTTCTAATAATAAACACAACCACATCCAGAATGAACTGAACATTGTGTCCCCTGAAAGAGCGAGTGAATAACTAAAAGACTTTTATCCCCAAGTTTAGTTGACTTGTACATGATGTCATCTGTTGACACAGGGAGGTTTGGTTCGACGATGATGTGCTGTGTTTGTCGTATGACGCTTAGATCATGGTGACTTAAGGCTTCAGCTCCAACGTTCACTGTTTTGGTTGTGATATCTCTTAATCTCGACGGCGCTGTGTAACTGCTGTTTCATACTTGACGCGCTCTTCCAGTAGATGACAGAAAGCCTGCGTAAGAAAAACAAGACGCGTCGCCTATAGGCTGCGATTTGACGCCATCATATGCGAGAACCTCGGCCGTCGTTAACGTGGGTTTGCTCAGCTATACGTGAATACATGAACTCACTGACTCACCGTGACTCATTTGCAGTTTTTTTTTTTTTTTTTTAGTAAGACCCGTCTTTGAAAAGCCTTCCCGTGCTTTCATTTCACGCCGTTAAGAAAGAGATGCTGGTACAGCGTGTCCTCACTAATCACAAAACATCTGAGGGCCTCTTTGCAGAAGCCAGAGCAGCGAGGTGTGACGGAGGGAGATGTGTTGGATGACTGTAATTCAGGAAATTACAAACGTCACTGACAGAACGAGAGGTGAACTCTCAAGAGTCGGCATTAATATTCATGAATGCAGAGTGTTCTGCGTGGAGGACGTTAGGTGAAACAAGTATATGGAAAGACAATGGTAATGAAGAAGAAGAAAAAAATCAGTACATTTTATGTCTTTGAAGACGTACACTGACGTAAATGTATTTCTTCACAAAGGTTTTTTTTCCCCTCTTGATTTATATTGAGCATTTTTTAATCCTCCTTCATGATGAATTTTTAAAACCACTTTACCATCTTTCTGAACACATATTGAGGACTGTTATTAATGTACATAAAAGTGAAAGTACTACATAGCCTACATTTTAATGAGATGATATGAATAAATGGTTCAAACTTTACAAGTTATTCCAATTTTGACACATTTATGAGCTGTTGTATGTGTACAATAATAAAAATAACTCGTGTTAATAGTACCATACGTTCATTTACTTCACTAATTTTAACATTCTGAGTCCCGAAACTTGCTAATAGATTTGAAAGGTATGTTGTCTTTTTAAAAAATCTGAAAAATTACAAAAATTAAAAAAACCAAAAAACAGAAAAAAAAAAATAACAAAATTTTTAAAACGGTTAACCCAAAACCAAACAAAACGAAGAATAAAAACAAGCTAATTCAACAAAAAACCCTCAAGGCCGGGTTAAAAAAATGCCAAAAATAAATCTTCACCCTGATCCTGAATGTGTTAAAAGCAAGCAGTTCTGTTTCCTTTTGCGGCTGTGACACCGTTGGTGACTCATCTGTGACCAAGAGTCATGTGAACAGTCAAGTGAGAGCAAACAAGGGTCAAGTGTGGAAACAAAATGCAAATATAGGTAGCAAAAGATCTATAGTCGGTAGTGGCGCCTTTTTTTTTTGTGGTTGTTTCCAGAATCAGCATCATCTGAGTACGTTTGGAAAAAAACGTTGGATTTGCTGATTTTAGATTTTGTTTTATTCAATTACAAAAAAATTGAAAAACAAACTTATTATTTTTCTTTCTTTCTTTTCTTTTTCTTTCTTTTTTTTCAGATTAATGGTGCTATGACTTTGTGATTCTGCACAGAACACATTTTTGAGTTCAACTGCTTTAAGCCACGGTTGTGCTGCTTCCATCACCAAACCGTTGAGGTCGTGTTTATCATCCTTTGGTGGCTTTTTTGTGAATCAGGCCTAATTATTGTAACAGATGTGGCCACACATGATAAGACAATCTTTTTTTCAACCTGCTCTTATGACACATTTCCGGCTTCCTAACACCTTCTGCGTTCATCCTTTCAAACTAGTCGACTAGTTTCACATTTTCCATCTGCTTCTCTAAGATCAATTCAACCGTAATGTAACTTTAGCCATGCAGAGCGTCTTCATGATCTCCAGCTTTAAACCTCAAGCACAGTAGAACCGAACAGCTGATCGACTTCAAATTGAAGCAACGCAATTAACAAATCGCAAAGGCAGCAGTTTACAGTATACATTATGCAGCACGTCTGACCCGGGGTTTAAACCCTCGCGTCAATGGCGTTACAAATTCATGCCGTCCTCCTTGTGTTACAGTCATGTGGTAACACTCCATCACATGTTTTCAATCTGTTACACAAGGAACACAGAATGGAAGCTTGACTTAAAAACAAAAAAAAGAAACTATATCGCATTGCAGTCAGAATATTTGTCAGACGGGCCGCCGCTGTGGCTCAACTGGTTGAGCTGGCAACCCATGTACTGGGGCTGAGGTCCCCAATGCAGCGGTCGTGGGTTCGAATCCAGCCCATGGCCATTTGCTGCAGGTCCCCCATTCTTCTCCCCACTTTCCTGTCTCTCTCTACTGTCCGGTCAAAGGCCCAAAAAATATAACTTCTAATAAAATAAATCAAAATGAGATCATGTACAGCACAGTGTGGAATAGTGGTGCTATTCTAGTAGGATGTAGGATGAGCTGATCACATGCCTGCTTTTCTATAATGCTCAAAGGCATGTGATTCCCGGCCTTCAATCGGTAGCCACGTGTTTTAGAAGCCGGGACTTTTATTGTGTAATTTTTTTGAAATACTTGATCAAATATTGTGTCGTGTCCATATGCAGATAAACGCTGTGAGCGTTCACTCCGTCTCCATCTCCAACTGTTAACTTCCAAGTGTAACCCAGACCGTGTGTCAGGTTGGTAGTTAAATCCAGACTGTCTGCTGTGCGTCCATCTGTGACTATTTACAGTTCACATGTAGCATCAGATTCCATCCCACGTCTCAAGTGACCGGTTGAGTGGGATTTTATTTCCTCGCTCCCGTTCGAATTTAGCAGTGGGGAAACTGTGACTGCTAAAAATACGTATTTGTCCTCATACAGCTAGAGATTCTTTAACTATTTATAACCAGGTATTTTTTATTCCGACGGATATTCGGTGGCACTCGCTAAATTCACTCTCGACTGCCCTCGGTTACAGTCTGCGGTGTAGTGTTCTCAAAATGTGGCCGGAACATTCAAGAGTGAATGTGTTAAATAACGTCAGTAATTATTTTAATAGTATATTATAATGATTGAGTCTGATACAGAAACACTCACATAATTGGAGTGTATTTAAGTGAATGTTAATTGCGACAAATAGAGAGAATGTGTACCAGTGAGTCAGAAAGAATAGCCGTGTGTATTCATGACAGATTACACTGTTGTAGATGTTTAGTAGAATTATATAGCTACTTAATATGATTAAATATGACAAATGAATATATTTATATACACCAGAATTTTGTGAGTGTATCTTTAATTGAAATTCAGTGATTATAGATCAATTTAATGTACCAAAATGTACCTTTTATTAATTGTTTTTACTGATTTTATTGTTTTTACTGATTTTATTTATCATCTCATACTGATGAACTTCTAAGTTTTGTATTTTTTTTTTTATTATTTGTGTGTTATTTATTGCTCTGTGGTAGTTTCTGTACCTGCAAAAATAAACCAACTAAACTAAACAAGTACAAAACTTCAACATTTATACATAAAGCGTGAAATCTAAAAGGCCGCATCCTTCCTCTGAAAGGCCAAACTTCATGTGTGACCTCAGTAGCTTCTTTTTTTTTTATTATTCTCAGTAAATCTCCTAAACATGACAGCATTTCAAGAGCCGCACTTCTAGTTTCGTACGTGGCCGCCCTGACCACAAGTTTCCTTAACAACGCGGGTCGTGTATTTTCTCCACAGGAGAATGTGTAATCCTTGAACTGAAAGTGGATATCTACTAAACCGGACCGGCTTTCACGTGACGGCGATGTGTATCAACACGCTCCACCTGTCTGGTGATCTCAGGAGAGGATGTGAGGACAGAGACTCTCCCAGTGCGAGTTAAGGCTTAACTCTAAGGGAGTGTATTGGTCTAGTGATCCGTTTACAGAAGGACCACTCCCTGGGCTCTCCACCCAGCCCCTCTCTGCACTGTCTGCCCTACATATCCTGTCAGGCCTGCTATTTGCACACAGTGATCTAATGCTAAACAGAGAAAAAAAAAAAAGGGGAAAGCAGGAGGCTGGCTGAGGTGTTTAGGGTCCAGGGGTCCCTCTGTGTAGATTAAAAACAAAGGGAGCGAGAGCAGGAACCGAGGCAAAACAAGAGAGGCGGCGGGGTCGAGGTGGCCGGAAGGGAAACCCCTCCCTCCCTGCTTCCTCTCCCGCCCTGCATTGCATCAGCTGTGATTATTTCTCTGGCAGCTCTTTTGGTGGAAGAAATGTGAACAGATGTGAGTGTTTTGGTAGGAGATGAGGACGGAGAGGCTGCGAGAGAAGACGACGACGGAGCGGGCGGGGTTTGCGCAGTCAGCGATGAGAGGTTTTTTTTTTGGGGTCGAAAATGTTTCACTGCCCAAAAAGGACATGCGCAAGAACTCCTCAACCTAAATAGTTTTAGTCTTGAGTAGCAGAGGTTTGCTTTTTCTTTTTTTCCCCCTCTTTCTCAGCTCCCCAAATAGGCAATAATAGTATTTCACAAGCAGAGAGTTGATTGTGTCAGGTGGTTTTCATCTTCCTACGCCTCTGATTCACTGATTTACACACACTTTGTGTTATGAAAACGGCTAAATTCATCCAAAAATATTCAAATAAAGACTCAGATGAGAATAATTCCAGTGCGATTCCTCACCGCTTGTGTGACTCTATATACTTGTAATGTAAAAATCCACTTCCAGCCAACAAGATGAAACCGTATAATTTGAAGTTGTTGCCGGAGTTGTGTTTATATTCCTTTTCATTGGAGTGTGTAAGTGTTTATGTTGGCTTTTGTGTATTTCCTGTGTATATACGGAGTGTCAGAGACCTTTGTTGGGGTCAGGTCATAATTACAGAGCACACATTCAAAGGAAGAGGTGTAACCCTGTAAAAAGTGTGTGTGTTTGTGTGTGTTGCGGTCGGCTGTCTGGATCCGCTATGTGTGATGGCGCTGGTCCAGAGCTAACATTCCTCCTCTCTTCTGTAATATCGCACAGCCTGACGGGTACAGAATGTGCTCCTTTTCTCTGCACGTAGTGTTTACATTTGCCATTTTCTTTCTCACTCTTCTTTCCCCCCTCTCTCTCTCTTTTTTTTTGTTCCCTTTTCTTCCTGTCTCTCCGCAGATTTGATATCTACAGGAAAGTACCAAAAGATCTCACCCAGCCAACGTACACAGGAGCTTTCAGTGAGTAGTCCTTCATGCACAGACCCAAACCATCAGCATCTCTCATTGGTTTTTCATTATTTGGGGGTTTTGTTTACTTAAGTTTAAATTGGAAGTATCGTGAATGTTTCTGTTTAGGATGATAGATGCAAAATGTACCTCAATGAGCGCCCTGGTCACTTTTCTGTAAAAGTCACAGGCCTCGTATGATTTCCACATCACCAACATGGCCTCAGCAGATTGGCACACGCAAGCAAAAGTACTTTGAGTTACGTAAGGCCATCTGTCCAAAACATAGTTTCCGTGCCAAACTCGCAAAACGCACTTTTCTCATTTCCTTTTGCCCTCCAATTTCACACCTGTTACAAACTGAAACATCCATAAAAAAATCACTTACTGAGAGAAGACATAAAGGGTCAGAAAATGATTCGGGTTTGCCTAAATGTTAACAGGAAGTTTGTTGCTTCCAGCTGTTTGTAGGAGTTTATTAAATATCTGAAGCATCACACAGCAGCAGGGTCCATATTAGCATCTCAGTTGCGGACATTTCACGACAGCAGTAACTTCATTAACTACTTAGAATTGTAAATTATCCCCAACATAGAGACAGGATCGATCAGGATCTAACAGCAAGTAACACAGAGTTGCGGTGAAATCATTTGTGGCAGCCATCCTTAGGTTTAGCCTTGAGCGCCACCGCAGCTGTTGGGATATTTATACGTTACTGTTGGTAAAGTCGTAGATAAATTATCATCACACATGGGCATCATTTATAGTTTTTAGGAAATCAGAAATAACCAGCAATTTGGACAGTTCGATAAGCTGCTAGTTGAAATGTATTCTTTTGTTTATTGTGATATTATACGTCATCACTTGACGTTCTGTCCAATCCGACTGACACGGTGGCTCTTTCCATTCCTATCATCGGTATGTGTCAATAAAGCTGTGACGTAAACGTGACCCAAGTCTGAACGGCAGAATGCCGTTACTTTACTTTGTGGTTTTATTATTTTTACACTTCGGTTTTTCTACGGATTGAGCAAACAAGATGTCACAAGGTGCCGGTGGTGACATTTTGTTTGGACTAGCTGCTCACAATGTCAAACTAACCTGACAACTGGCTTTAGCTTCACATTTGAGTTTGTCATTGTTTTTTTGTAATGATTAAACCAGTGTGATGAATTGTTAATTAGTGAGCTTTGGCGGATTTCTCTTTAAAGCAAAGCTAAGCCAGCCGTTTCCCAGGGTTTCTAGTCTTTATGCTAAACTAAGCTAATCGCCTGTTAGCTCCAGCATATTTATCATTAAGGATTTGTTAATTATTGGCCCTTTGCACTCATGTCCCGCCTCCAGCACTGTCTGATTGGCTACATGTCACAAGTTCTAACTTATCAACATTAGAAAGCAAAAATTCTCTTGTAATGTATGTAAAACACATTAAAAAAGGCATTTCAGTTTGCGTTGGAGGTCGTGTTGTTTTAAATTTCGCCACAAAGATTTTCCTTTTTACTGAAAATGTATTAGAAATGCAACAGGTAGTTGATTAGTTGTCAAGTATTAAATTAATCAAATTAATCGGCCACTGTTTTGATGATTGATTGATTGATTTGAGTAAATTTTAAGAAGAAATGCACTAATTCCACCTTCTTAAAGTTAAATATTACTGGTTTCTTTTCTCCTCTATGACAGTAAACTGAACACTTTTGGGTTGTGAGTAAACAAGACATTTGAGGGCATAATCTCAGTCTTTGGGAAACACTGATTGATGATCCTTATCATTTTCGGACATTTTATAGACCGAACAATAATCGATTAATCGACAATTACAGTTTAGCTCTACTGTTCCAAAAATCTGTTGTTATTGTCCTTAATTTCTAACATTCGTGTCTGTATTTCCCCTGAGAAAGCCATGCTGGCCAAGCCCTGTTTAACATAGAGAATTGAAAGTGGTATCAGTTTTGTTTTGTTTTTTAAATCTTACAAGCAAGCGCACAAATGTATGTTGTACTTTTCAGCATTGAAATATACTAATTTGGCCTTAAAGGTAGTAATTGAAACATGTTGTTTAACCGTCTAAAAGCTGTGAAATGCGATAAAAAAAAAACAACAACTTTCCACTATTACTATCTTTTAGATTATCTGTAAACCTTTGCTTGTCTGTATGTCAAGTGACGTTCTAGCTCACATGCTTCACCGTCTCATGCCTGCAAACTGTGCTTTTATGACTTTTGCAATCCCGGCGAGGCGTCAGAGATAGTATTCAGTTTACCTTTTGAGTCTGATGTGCACGTTTTTTTTGTTTTGTTGTTTTTTTTAAATCAGAAAGTAAGTAGAGGTATCGGTTTCTGTTCCAGGGAGGTGGATGTGTTGAGGTAACAGTTTAGGAAGAGGATGAGTTGACAGCTGTAATTCAAGTACCTGCCTGCCCCGGCACGGAGGTACGTCCTGACGGAGGCAGCCAGCACCGAGCTCTACCTGTTTTAGCACAACTGGTATGATAAGAATGTTAACGGTCTTCCATCGCCGAAGGCCCCTCAGAAGTCATCAGTGGAAATCTGAATGCTTTTTTTTTCCCCTCCTCCTGTCACGTCATGTGTTTTCCTGTCATCAGTACATCCGTGACTAATCAGGGAATGCATTGATTATTCACTGCTCGATGAAATGCAGAAGACCTGATGACACATTTTTGGCTCCTCTGTCATTTTCTGCTATTGATTATTCATTAGTCAGCTGATAAGTGCTTGTCGAGGCCAAACAAAACGGATGACACGATGGATACGCTGAGCCGTCATCGCTTATTGAAACAGTTCAAAGCGGGTTGTGACACCTTCCTGGATGACAGGGAAGAGAATGAATAAAACTGCTGAACTTGTGTACAACAGAGTTTCCACTCAAACGGGAAATGAGTGGAAGTCCTTCCTATGCACAGTCGACTCCCTTCCTGTCTCCGTCCACTGTCTGGGGTCGAGGGCATCGGGTTGGTTTGGGCATGAAACGACTGTTATTGCTTCATTCACAGCAGGTCGGCTCACGTACTGGCTTGTGTGATTCAGAGGCAACCAGAAACCGACTCCCCCTTTTCACAAAAGGCCAAATATTTGACCCCATCTGCTTTTGTTACTCTTTTTTTTTTTAAGGGGCACATTCCTTTGGGTTCAATTTTGACGCTATTTACTCGGAACAATACCTCTGGTTTTGCCTTTGCGGTTTCCGGAGTCCTTCTTGTTTTGGTTTAATATTCTATTTTTTTTTTTTTGCTCTGTCCCTGCTGATAGAAAAATCCTCATTTGTCTGTTCTATGCGAGGAAAGAAAAACAAGGCCTTAGGGAGAACGGTACGAAAAGAAGTGACACATCTGATTTCGGAAATGCAAAAAGGCTCGCGTCGGATTTCACTGACTGATTCATGGTGTTATTGTATCCGATTCTTTGTGTGACAGCCCTGAGAATATGCGAGTTTAAATAAAACCCACTCATGTTAGAGGCTTTGTAAATCACTTGGCCTGTCAGTGTTTCCATCACAAATGCGTTGAAGTTTAAATCACTACTAGGCCATTATTGTAGTCTTTACTAATCCTCTCTGCCAGTTATTGAGCCCTTTGAAGGGAACAATTACTGTACATGTCGTTTGATGAACCTGATCTGGTAAGCGATGTGTCATAGCGACACTCCCTATTGTTTGTCGGTTAAACATTACCTTATGTAAAGTCGCCACCAGCCACAGGTTTTTCCCGCAGCGCCCTGCCAACCGCGAGGTCATGTGATTGTGTGATCCTAGGAGACGGTTGCCACGTAAACACGCCTCACCTGCTGAGTGTGAGCTTTTCTGACCGAGGCTCTCGCCATACCGGATAGACCACAGTTGCGCAGACACAGATCAGTTCCTTCCATATTTATCTTCGTATCTTAGGCTGATTAGTTTGACACATGAAATGAAACAGACAGCCCCGGCTGCTTCTCCTTTTAGGCTCAGACTTTACATTGGCTCGGAGTGACAAAAAGACACTTTATTATTTAAGGTGAATCATTCCTAATTTGGTTTCTGTCTCGGCTTCTCTGAGGGAGCCATTTTTGGTGATTGTCAGCGTGTGCGAGTTTGTCTAAGGAAGCCTAAAATGCGCTGTTTGTAGGACTTAGTAAGGCATGACATCACCTCTCTCAAAGAAGATCTTCCGTAATGGCTGCCTGGTGTGTTGGCATTTAATGTGTGATTAGTGTAGGAGGGTCTTTAAAAACCTGCGTAATGGCAGGCCTCAACACCGCCAGTAAAAACGCTATTTAAAGGGGGGGAAAGAAAAAAAGAAGTTTTATGGCTGCTGTGATTTCATTAATGTCAATAGCTTAGGTCAGCCATTCCAAAAAGACTGGATTAGCCCGGCTCGTTTGCTTTGCATCATTCCGTGAAGAGCCGGTGTAATTTGAGATTAATGCGAAAGAAGTGACACACGTAAAATCAACAGTTTAAACAAGGTGTTCACTCTGACTCTCTTCCTCTCTTTGCCCACAGTTTCCATTCTGTGCTGTGTCTTCATACTCTTCCTGTTCCTGTCTGAGCTGACGGGATTCATAGCCACTGAAATGTAGGTATCACAGCATCTCGTAATTTCCTGTAGCGCGCAACCCACAAGGCGACCGACAGCTCCTCGGTTGCCACACAGGCGCACGGGCTTCATAATGAATTTCAATGCCCTCATTATGGTGCATTCTGCCCAGCCAGTGTTGTAACCAATGAATAGAGTCAATTTTCTCACAGGATATTGGCTTTGTGCATGCGTCAGCCTCTTGGCAAAGTGTAATAAGGGATGACTTGGGCAGGGTGTGACAGAAAGGAAATTACACTGACAGAGATACACAAATGCTCATCGCTTGCAATTTGGCAGAAAATGAGTCCCCGACTGTTAAAATGGCGTCCAAATGACATGTTGCTAGAGGAGAAAATAGCCTTTTTCTGATGAAATGTCTTTTTTTGGCCTGTCATTAAAAGTTTTCTGTTTCTCTAAACTTGATCTGTTTCCTCTCTCTTCCATCCGTTACAGTGTAAATGAACTATATGTGGATGATCCTGATAAAGACAGTGGTGGGAAGATAGATGTGAGTTTAAACATCAGTTTGCCAAACTTGCACTGTGATTGTGAGTATATACATAATATATACACATATACAACTCTCTGTTTCTCTACATTACACTTTGTATTTGTGTGTTTTCTCTTTTATATTGCTTAATTCCTCATTTTTTTTACCACCAGTTTTTCCTTTTTCAGACATTAGCATGCTTGCCGTGCCCTTATTTAACGCAGCGTGTTTGCAGAAGTGAACTGCGTCGTGATTTGTTGTGCTGTGGCATCCTCTGTTTAAATCTCGTGCGGCCACGCGTCTGCGATGCGCGTTTGACATAAAGCTGCCTCTGCCGCCTCGTCTACTGTACTCAGATGTCAGAAAAGTGGGCGGGCCCGTCGAAGCGTGCCAGGACGGAGAGCAGTCACCGGTTATTTGCGCCTCATGACTCCACTCAGAAACTATGCCCAATGACAAATCACACACACATTGGCGAGGTTTGGGCAGCGCAGAAAAACTCGCACATTCGCTCGGTTCAAGAGATATCCAAAAATGGCAAAGCTAATAAATGCTTGTGTGAAAATTAAGTCCAGATTTGTGCAACAGCGCCTCTGGCATGCAGACACGCAGCTGTCAGCCATGTGTTTAGACGAGCTCACTCATGGCATGCCTATACAAAGACCGTCCCTCTGCCGTTTCCAATTAAAGCTCTTGATGATTGTATGTACGGCGGTTTTGTTTATTTGCAGAATTTCTTTTTTTTTTCTTTTCTTCAGAAACGTGGGGCCCCTTTTAAATACCAGCTCAAACACGTCGCTTTAACCACACTGCAGCTGCGTGTAATGAGCAGAAACGTCCCTCAGCAGCCTCTCGCTGCAAGCTAATATTTTACATCATTCTACCTCGCCGGCCCTCCAAACAGGTTGTCATCCGTTGCAAATTTACTTGGAGGGAGACGGCGTTTCATCATGGAAAACTTGGCATTTCCGTCTCGCTTTTTAAAAAAACAAAACAAATTATTAATCTGCTCTGCCGTTCCAGAGTTAAACATCGTCTCCCTCCGCTGACCTTTACGGGTTGCCTCGTCCTGATTTGTGACTTCATGGAAAAGCACAACCGCGTGTAGTAACCTTATAATAACCACCACCACCACCACCTCCCCACCTCGGATCCACTTTATATCAACGCACTTCCAGGCCTAAATGTCTTAAAAAGGAGAAACAAGCCATCTCTTTTTCTGTCTCTCTCCCTCACACACACACATATTGGCGCACTTCGCTTATATTTGCGCATGGTATTTTGGGATCTGGGGTTCAAACTTGTCTTGAATGTCAAAGGTCAGACAGACGGCATGTGGGGGTTTTAGCACAGATCCGGCAGACATCCCTCCCTCTCTCTCCGCTGCTGGCTACAGCACCGGCAGGCTCTGAAAATAGGCGACTGCCAGTGTGCCAACATACAGCGGCCTGCAGGAGGGGAGGAGGGGAGGAGGGGGTCACTAAAGTCTAGATGGAAAAACACAGACAGAGCGAGAGAGGGGGTGACGGGATGATAAGTGGTCTGTTTGGACTTTGTATGTTTACTTTGTGGGTCACTCTCTGCAGCGATATTCAGAATTTCTGTCTTTTATCTCCTCTTTCTGCCTGTTTGGGTATTGAATGTAAGAAACAATGAGTATTCTCAATGTCAATTATCTTGTCTAAACTTGACTTTTATTTAAGAATATCTGGAAATGTGCCTGTCGGATTGCGGTGATGTCTTCAAATTGTTGGTTTTGCAGTTTATAATAATGTTTGCCTCAACATTGGTGCAATATTTCGTGGGCCGCATGAGCCCGGCCAAAGTAGAGCAAAAGATTGCCATATAAAGTCAAAGGCAAATGTTGGATCAATAAGATGAGCAGTCAAACAAAAACTCTTTCTTTTTGTTGCATCACTGTTAAATATTAATCAGATAAAACAAGCAATTTGAGGACATCATGATGGGAATATAACTGTGTTTTCTTACACTTTTTAGGCTGGATTAGTCACTAAAACAAACAAAAAGAATTGTGTCTGATATTTTTGTTGATTGCTTTGTCTCGGCACAAAAACAAATCAAAATTTGGAACTAGCAGCAGAAACTGTGGAATATTTTGGTTCATCATGTCTCCCATGTGTCTGTTTTTCTTTTGTTTTTTTTTTTAGTGGTGGGTTTGGACATCCAAGATGAGATGGGCCGCCATGAAGTCGGTCACATAGACAACTCCATGAAGATTCCTCTCAACCAGGGGGATGGTTGTCGCTTTGAGGGAGAGTTCACCATCAACAAAGTAAGGCCAAAGACTATTCAGTACTTGCTATATGAATTCTCCTTTACTACCTTCATAAAGTGGAGAAGAGTTTGCTTCTTTGTGCAGTAGTTACATTCTGAAGGGCTGGATAACAGGCATGATATTGTATGTGGCATAAAATCCTGGACTATATGTTGTATATTTATCTTGGACTTCCTCCTTTAGTCTAAATTGAATTATCTTAAATGGAAGAGCTCAGGGGGTTCAGTTACATCTGACATTAGAGCCTGAGCCCTGTGAAAGCTCTTTTTGTCCCACCTCCCGCTTGTGCGTCACTCTTTCCACTACATTTAAAATGATTAACCCAGCAGTTGGACGTTTAACACTTTTGCTCGTTGGGTAGCTGGAAATATGTAAAACGCATGAAGTCAGGAGGCGAGGAACATTTAGTTTCCAACCGAGTGTGCGCGCATTTAAACGCGCTCATTAGTTAACTAAATGTGTTGCAGGTGCTTGCGGTGTTACTGAGTTCAGCTGTTTGTTTGTGTGTCTTCAGGTACCGGGAAACTTCCATGTGTCGACACACAGCGCTACAGCGCAGCCCCAAAACCCCGACATGACCCACACCATCCACAAGCTGGCCTTTGGGGAAAAGCTTCAGGTCAGACAAGAAACACACAAAATAAAACTGAGGAAGATGAGCTCTGCAGTACGGAAGTTGAACAAGGATCTCCTCTCTCTCTGTATTGTCACACAGGTACAAAAGGTCCAAGGAGCCTTCAATGCTTTAGGAGGAGCTGACAAGCTGTCATCTAATCGTATGTATCCTCGCTGCACATGTACTCATTATAACCGCGGTGTGACATTTATGTAAGCCTGCTTGCTGACATGGTATGATGCAACGAAAGGAAACTCCTCGTGCACAGCTTTTGAATCCAGGAAACTTGATTCACACAGCTGACACTGCAGCTCACATGAAAAAAGGAACCGTCCACTTGTATCATGATCAAACCTACTTTTGAAAACTGATTTTTTAAAATATGTAATAAAACGTTGTTTCCCTTGCAGCTCTGGCCTCACATGACTACATCCTGAAGATTGTACCGACAGTGTATGAAGACCTATCGGGCAAACAGAGGTTCTCCTACCAGTACACAGTAGCCAACAAGGTGATGTATCCCTGCACGTTTTATTCCTTTCTCATGAGATCATACCTTTGAGTCATATGTTGTCTTTTGCACTCACCGCGATGGCAGTGTGACCGTCCCAACATATGGCCGGAGCATGTATTGCTGCGTTAACTTGTGCACTCACCCGGAAGTGAAAGCTCCCCCCTTAGCGACTGGAAACACTCCCTCGATGTCAACAAACCATAAACACACTTCCTAGAACTGTGTTGACTGACAGCTGGGAGTTTGGTTTAATAACAGTGCAGGTCAGCTGTGAAGCGGTGAAGATGAGGGTTCTGAGCAAGAATATTCCTAAACCTCATTCCCACAGCATAAATAAAGGCACACATTTAAGCCTGGCCTGCAAAAACAAGTCTTTGTTGTCAGGCTAAATGTATTAATATCATCAAATTTATTGTGTTGGCGAATTAGCACAGATTCTGCAGAAATAGATTTATATAAACTCACTGATAGCCATGTCATCGCGCAACAATAACTCACAACCCATTGTTGCCTCCTCACGATTACTCCATCTGTGAATTATTCAGCCAAGATTCATTTTTAATGAATCACTTATGACTTGTTGAGTGACTTTATCCGAAACAAATTCGGTAATGACACAAACACTGCTGTCACCACTAATGATAAGGATGAAATGACAGATTGCTCTTTGTTTGCTTTTTTAAACTTAATGGGATTAACTTTCTCAGTTTTGATTAAATTAGTTTTGTTTTGTTTTTTTTTTTGCCAGGCGCACCTCCAAAACGCATTAAAATTTGTAATGCTCTCTTTTTCTTTTTCTTCTTTTCTCCCCCCTTCCCACACAGGAATACGTTGCGTACAGTCACACAGGCAGAATTATTCCAGCAATCTGGTTCAGATATGACCTCAGTCCAATCACAGTCAAGTACACGGAGAGGAGGCAGCCGTTCTACCGCTTCATCACGACAGTAAGTGAATTCATATCTGGGATGTCACAGATCACAAAACCTGAGGTCCAAGATTAAAGCTCTTTTTTTCTTTTTTTTTTTTTAAATTTAAAGCCTTTCAAGGTCTCAAAAATGATGGTTTTGGTTTTTCAAACACTTCTGGGTGGTTCTAAGACTAGATAATTTATTCTAGGTGAGCAGTCAACAACTTCAATCCAGACTAAAATATCTATTTGTTGGATCACCATCACATTTCCGCTAATTAGCAAGTGATGGTATGTTAACATGCTAAAATAAGAATGGACATTGAATGTATATGGCAACCTCTAAACATTGTGTTTGCAATGTCATTGTGAGCTTGTTGACATGGTGACGTGGGAACATAAATATGTTCCCAGCGTTCTGCATTTTGATGATACTGAAAGGCATACGCAGAGATGGGGAACAGAAAACTCTTTTGACAGGTTTAACAACAGCTCATGTGATACTAATAACAAATACAGCGCCTAAGGGTGTGTTACAAAACAAGTTTTACATAGCCAGGCTTTCTCTCTATTAGCTGGTTCAACAAAACCTAAAACCTGAATCATGGATAGTCATTGTCATGACTATCAAAAACAAAGAAAGTTGATAGCCACTATCAACTTTCTTTGTTAACCCGATTGCAAACTCCCATGGAAGTGTGTATTTAACATTTCATGTGACTTGTGTTGTCTTTTAGCTCTGTTTTTGCACTTTAACTGTTGTGGTACATTCTTAGCAATCTTTCTACCCTGTTTTACAGCAGCAGGTAGCACATGTAGTCAAAAACCTCTAAAAAAACACAAAAAACAACAACTACCAGACAAAGTTAGCAACTTGCTAGTTAGTATAGTGAAACATTTATCTAATAAACAGCCAGACCTTTCTCCTAAGAGAGAAATGCTACTACTGCTGTGTTTAAATGTGTGCAATGGCAACTGTTAGCTAACATATTAGCCATAGCAAGTGTAAAGGCTACTATTACAGGTGGTTGCACTGCTGCATTATTGCCCAAAAATCAGTCAAAACAGGTTCAACTAAAAGCCAGACTCTTTCTTTAGAGTCAGAAAAGGGACACAGGGTTCCTACTTTGCCTGGACAAAGCCTGCCGAGCTGTTCCTTCCTCAATATTGTGCTAAACTAAGCTATGTCGCTAGCTGCTACCTGTAGCTTTAGTATAAGGTCTTCTCATGTCATGTCTTCCCAAAAAAAAGTTAATCGCTGCACCTCCCAAACCTTCGTTAATCCCCTTTGCTTTCCTTTTGCCTCGACTCCCCACCTCACCTTGTGGAATTTTGGCTTGACTTGTTCCATCTCATCAGGAAAGTTTCCTGCTGACTGATGATGCAGTCAGGATTAAATTGGCTTCCCGGCTGATGAGCTCCCCTATTATTCGTCTTCAGTGTTGTTTAGGTTTATCATGACTTAAGGCATGGGTAGGAGATGACTGTGATTATGAGTCATGGCTAAAGATTGTGAGTCAAGCTGCAGCTGGATTCCAGCACATAAAGAGGTGTCAGTATGATGTACTGTCATGATTAAATGGGGCTATTTTGCCATTTATTGAGCAATTTGTGCCAAGAGAAGAAAACAATGAAGCTCTTCAAAGCAGAGACTGACAGACTGACATGTTTCCTTGCAGATTTGTGCCATCGTCGGAGGGACGTTCACAGTCGCAGGAATCATCGACTCCTGTATATTTACTGCTTCAGAGGCCTGGAAGAAGATCCAGATCGGAAAAATGTCATGAGGACTGCTTCCCGCCCCCTCCTCACATTTTTATTTATAAGTGCGAAGTTGCTAGCCTGTTAGCTAAATCCTGCTCGGAGCAACTTTCCCTGTGGAGATTGTATCCCCGTGACCAACCAGGAGTCTCCGGGGCTCGATATAACTACCAGGCTACACGGCTGCGTCTCCGTTACTGAAGATCCTCTCGGGCTCCGATCTGCTCTGATGACGCGTGAACGCCGACTATCACATGTCCGCTTCCTGCGTCTTCAGTGTCAGGAGAGGAGAGGAAATCTCTTTTGTTACTGTGGAGGTGAATTCTAAAGAGCTGTGGGTCAGGATTCAGCCAGGTTGATGTTTTCGATGGCCGCAGCTGGTATTTTTTAAAAAATGAAGTAAGGAAAAAAAAAAAGATATTTGTGCTGTTATGAAAGTTTTTAACATTTGCACCATGTGTCCACACAGAATTTCCACATTGTAGGAATATTTTTAATTCACGTATGGATTATTTACAGACAAAAATGTATAATTTCGCCTGTAAATGAATCCAAATAAGTACGATCGCCACCATTATGTCAGTCTAACTGTGTTTGTTTCCTCAAAACTGCAAAAGCCAATGATTAGTTCAGAAGGAAAGTGTTTGGGATTTTAAATCTTGCACAGACTGGGCTCAAATCTGAAGTGTTACTGTTTCTCATACTGTCTGTAAAAGTGTTTCGTACCATGCAACAGTGTCTTTTCAGTGTGGCTTCCATTTTTATCTCCAGTACTCAAACTGTTTGCCTTCTTGTTTACTACTCCACCATGCAGGATTATTACCAGCTCTCATTTGTTTGTCGGGCTCTTTCAGTGGCTAAAACCAGTATTTTCACTGTGTTTGTCATGCATGATGGGATTTACAGCATCTGTGTAGATTTTTTTTTAGCTTTTAGAGAATTCTTTTAAACACATCGATCATTGTCGTTTTCAGTCTATGTATACCAAATAATTCAGCAACACTGTTAAGCGTCTCTGACTTTTTCCATTCCGTCTCCATGATTGTAAAAAAAAAAAATGTGGTGGAGGTCTGTTAGTTTCTAGTTTGATTTATGTACAAGGTATTTGTGTTTCCATGAAGTTGTAAATTGTAATGAAGGTTCGGTTTTGTAAGGAGAGAACTTGTGGGTGAAGATGTTTCTTTTTGCTCTTTTTATACTGTTACCATGACCTCTCTGATCGAGGACAGTGATAATCACCAAACTCCCAGAACCTGTTTTTCTACTCTAAAGGCCATCCATTTCCTCTTCCGTCTCAAATTACTCTGTAATGCTATGTGTTCCTCAAGTAAAGGTACTATTGAGGTTACAGTTGTATGCTTTGTCTGACTTTGTTGTGGGTTTATTTACTAGGTCTATATAAGGATAAGCATCACTTACTGAAATGGTGCAGTACACAAACTAGTCATGAAGCCTTTTCGCACGACACCGAATATAACCAAATGCCCCGATCACCAATTATTCATAGAAACTGAAAATGGAACCCTTTGCGTTGATGATTTTGCAGCATTACTAAGCTGTTGTGACTGTAACTGTGTGTTGAAGTGGACTTTGCACCCAGACACTGCTCATTTCCCTCAGCTGGCAGCCTGAGCCAACACCCTGCAGGTTGTCATTTGTGATGTGAGCGCGTAAGAGGGTGTTAAGCTGTCACAGCTATCATCATGCTTACGTCCAGCACTGATAAGAGGTGCTTAGTGTGACTCACTCCTTTATTCGCCCTACATCCCTCTGTTTACCTCCGTCACTTATTGCTAGTTAGCGGTGTTGCGCATCCAAACGTCTCCACCTCCACTGAATGACACAGATACCACAAATATCTATTTGTTTCGCTAATTGATCCCCCATATGGATCATCACAGAGGTTTGCACTTAAAAACAGGGTTGAACTGGAATAATTACACATCCAGCTTCCCATGAATTACAGACGTAAGAGCAAAAAAATAGGATAAATTTCTTTATTTCCTCCTATATGAGTCATAACTTGCACATATAAAGGAAGAATACTTTGTATATAAAAGCTAAAAATATAAATGTATGAATAGAAAATACTTATGGATTGTTTTTGTAATAATGCTGCCACCCAGTGGCTGGTTAGAGGAACGTCAGGCACATATAGCTCAGTCCATTTGTTGAGGCAGCAGCCCAAGAAAAGCGAGGAAGGACTTTGAGATGAAAAGAAGTCAGCTCTGGTTGAAAAGAAGTTACAACCTGATCTTCATGAGTAAATGACTGGTTACATGTCAGATACTGAGATGTTACAAAGTCCTCCCTCAACCTGAGCTGACTACTTTCTTTGGTCTACATCTTTAATTACACATTCGAGGAGGTGAGGCAGGGTGCGTCTGGCGGGGAGTAGAAGTCGCAGAAGCCTTCCTCGGACAGGTGTCCATACTCGTTGTTGTAGAAGGTCTGTCCTGACAGCTGGCTGAAGAAGTTGGGACGGTGTCTGTAGCTGCTGGTGCTGCCGCTTTGGCCCGGGGAGCTGTGGGAGGCTGTCAGAGGCTCCGTGCTGCTGCTGCTGCCTATACGACTGGAGACGGAGCAAAAAGGGACAGCTTTCACTGACAACTCAGGCAGATAGAGGCTGTTAGGAAATAATAATATTCCAATAAGCTGTGAGCAGTTAACTGTAGATGTGTTGGTAAATGAGTGTGAGCCAGAGTGCCTCCATCTTTAAGCCCTGAACCCATAACTTGAAAATGAAAATAGTTGTTTATTGCTCTGTAACATAGACCGTCATTGTGCAAAAGCTATTAAAAACACATCAGCGATCCAACCTGCTGCACAGATTGGCAGGTTCCCTATTTACGCTGAACAGGGGCACTGTAGTTTATTTTTAAGTCAATCCCACATACACCGCCCTGCTGCTATAAATGCAAGCCAGAGTGCCAAATCCACAGCTGAAAATAGTTTCCACTTACACTCTCTGTATGAGTAACTGTGCTAAAATCTATGGTGCCCAATCATTTAGCGTTTTAAAAAATATTAAGGCACATTTAAAGACTCGCCTCTTGTGAAGGTGCCATTGGGATTGTGACCGCAGACAGAACAGTAAAAAGAGAGTCAGACTAATTTGCAGACGGACTTATTTAACCGATTAGACTTTTAAATCGTTTGTACACAGCTTCTAGGACACATTTTTGTTTTGTATGACTGCACAGTGTATGACTAGGAATAATGAGCAATACACTACACCAACGTGAACACGGCAGGTAGTTTATATCCATCTTTACCCACTCAGGATCTGCTCCTCGAAGTTGCTGCTGGAGTTACTGGCCAGATAAATGTGCATTATTTTTTACTTTCAGTTAAGGATGATTCTTTAAAACATTGTAATTCTGAAAACTTGATGACTATGAGCATTAGATTTGACTCCTGCTCACCCATGCACAGACCAAGACTGCTGATGCTCACTTCCTTTGCAAATCTTTCTTCACTGCACTTAAAGCAGTGACTATTCTACAGTTTCCAAGCGAGAACGAGTGTTTTCTCTTATTAACTCATATGTTTGCTGTTTAAAAGCATTCTGCACTAATACGTCTGAAAGGCTTTGTGTTGTTACAATGAGTAATAAGTGCGCATCGCTCCAAATGTCAAACATTGTGACTAAATAACTGGCTGCATATTTATCTTATACGTCACGTTCAGGCTATAATATGGATTTCACCTTTTTAAGACTGCACCCCTGTGGTTGTGCTCAATTCTCTCAAATTCTTCGGAGGCCAGAACCATCCCGCTGTCCGTCTGGTTATCCTGGGAAGAGACACAGTTTGACATCATGTGAATTTAATGACCCCCGTCTTTCTCCGCCAACAGCAACCATGTATGGTAATTATTTGAGGGGCTAAAAAAAAAAAAGAAAGAATCCCCAAAGACCAATTCTGTTCATAGAATGTCACCAGTTGGGTTCACATTGTCGACAACTGATAAGAAGATCAAGAGCTTACTTGAGGAGCTTTCTGTGAATTCATCTCCAGGGGCAACTCTTCAAACGTCTTCACCCTGGGCTGGCACATCTTGGTGGGACCCACAAACACGCAGCCGGCAAAGGGCACGCAGTTGTAATACCTGGTCAAGAGACAGAGAAGAGATTAGCAGATAAATCCCTTATAGAACCTCCTGATAAATGCCAAGAGAAAAATAGGGGACAAAAAACACTAGTATATCTTAGTAAAACATCAGGAAAATATGTTTCGTTCATTGACACAAGCAGAACATTATATTTAGAGCTCAAGGAGTCCGTTTCTGGACTGTTTTGGACAAAATGGCAGCAACAGGGGAGCACGATGGCACGCGTTATTGAAGATATTTCTCTTTTTGGTTTGTTTTGCTCGATCAGGAGTTAAACTGAACAGACCTTAGCCTCCTGATACTAAAACCCTGCTGCATCTCCTTCAGCATCACCAACTTGTATACAACTCATGAAATGTGACACTGTGCCCAATACCGCCCTATTTTCTCTGCTTTTTAGTACCCAAAGTCTATTAAAAATGTACAAAACAGGGGAAGAGTCTTTAATAGTTGATGCCATTAGTCTCTTCTTTATTTGACAAAGATGAATGAAAATGATTTTTAGTTTTTTCTACAGCAAAATGTGTAATAAAAAGTCTATCTTTATGAGTTAATGTTAAATTATAAATGCATGGATGTGATAAATACAATCACTTAGTCAACCCTGTAAACACAAAACTGTATGCTACTAACAAAGTGTTGCATTCAAAACTATAAAAGATGTTTAAACCATGTATATCGTTTATATAATTTCAAATTGGACACTTATCTTTTGATCACCAGTAACGCCAAAACAAGAACAAAACAAAGAAATCCAGAATTATGTGTTTATTCGATCTGCTTCCAACGTGGCAGGTGTTCTGCTGTGTGGCACACAGTGTCAAATTTGGAGCAAATCAGACAAGCATGGGTGTTTTTGTAGTAGTTCTGTGGTGTGCATCCTATAATTTTGATCCCTTTGAATGGAGCCTACGAAAAAGAAACAAGCAAATGTCTTTGGTGTGGCGACAAGAGTAGAAAAAAGCCATCCTTCCTGCCTGTGAGCAGACTGTTGAATCTGTCAAGAAAGAAAGATCTGTAAGCCTGAACTGAAGTGGCGGACGCAGCCTGCCATCCACAAGCAACAGGAGATGACTCAGCCACTCGACTCGTGGAGAAATTCATCAAACCTACGGGAGGTGGATGAGCTGAACCCGTGCCTGAACCTGGACAACTCAGATGTTTCTGCACTCCAGAGAGGTCAGATGAAGAAAAACGAAAACAGGTTTCAAGAAAGAGAAAACCTCTTAAAATCATTCTTGGATGAGCTGTGGTGAACAAGCCACAGCCTGCAGTGATCCCTGCACCTCAGCTCATGAGGTTCCTGCTCCAACTGAACAAGCTGCAGCTCCAAATAGTCGACTGCAGCCTGTGAAGCAAAGCTAAGCCGAGCCAGCTGAGAAACTGCAGGCTGCCGTACAAACTGGAACACTTCAGATCTCTGAGCTAAAGTTTCAGACGATCTTAGATGATAAGGACAAACTGATTTTCACACTGGAGCAAGACGAGGCTGCCTTGCTAAGCGTGACAGTGAGAAAAATTTGCTCGGAGCTCAAAAATCCAAAGCCACGCGACAGATGGCTGATTTGAACGTGGATCTTATATTTATGAAACAAAGAAGGAAAAAAATGAGGAGATATGTCTAGCAACACAACTCCACAGTAAAAACGGTACTGGATGATGTGCAACAACAACTGAAGGAGCAAAGATGCCAGTAGGAGGAGGACAGGCCCCATCTCCTGGATGAACATCTCCAGACAACATTAAACCTGAAGGTGCAGAAGGACCTGGACAATGAACAACGGCAGTGAAAGGAAGAAAAGTCCTGCCTGCTAAAATCTCTAGCTTCTCTGAAGGAGGCCGTGGAGGAGAAGGTGAAGGAGAGACAACAATCTGGACAAGGTTGTCAGTTTAAAACACCAGCTAGAGGAGGCACACACAAAAACAAACAAAAGAAAATCACTGAGGAAGAAATTCTTTACGCTCTTTGAGACCAGAAGGAGCAAACCGGAATCTGACCTCTGACCTCAGTCACCATCTGACAAACCAAAGTTGATGCTCATCCTGCTTGTGATCCCTCCTCACATCACGGACATGACACTGAGCTTATTTATGTTCAACCCACCTGCTCCTTAAATGATTTATTAGTTGATTCGACTACTCTATGCTAATTAAATTGCACCCAGGGGATGAATAAAGTTTTTTTATATTCTAAACCCTCTTCCTTCTGACTCCTCTCTCCTTGAACCCTTTCCCTTTCCTCCATTAACTAATAGCATCTTTATATTTGTGTACTACATATATGAAACATATTAACACACTGCATTATTGTCATGTAGTCTATATATACATTACTATATAATTTTAGCATATACTGAAAAAAAAAAAAAAAATAGACTGGTCCCCACAAAGCAGGAAATCAGCTATTTTCACTGCAGCTAAAGCTACGCTACGGCTAAGTTAGGAGGCAACCACATATCCACCCAAAACAGTAAATGGAAACCATTAAGTAATGATGCTTTAAAATATGGACCTTATTGGGCAATGAAAGTGATATTACAATGAAAGATTAACAAAACTGAGACGAACAGCAGATGCAACTGTTTAATCTCAAACAGTCGATCTCGCAATAAACAGACTTTAGCTATCGTACGCATTCAGCGACAGTAATCTTGATTAATTATGAATGACAGGCTCCCTGCTATCAAATGCAATGTATATCCAACATTTTATTCACAACAACATTTGGGCATCGTTCACACATGCTGCAAGATTTTGCAGCAGGTGTAGCTTTTTTTTTGTTTGTGCACATGTAAAGGTTTTGATTTTGTAAGTTGTGGTTGTTCGACTGAAGTTGAGTCAGTGTCAGAGAGTGATGTTGAAAATCTGCCAAAACTAACTGAACAAAAAAACCCCAAAAGCTTTGATATTGTTGAAATCGGAACACTTATTTCATATTCCAGCCACAGCAGTGGATGGATTGCTGGAAGAATTTGCACTTTTTGCTCAGCTCTGCTCAAGCTTTATTCACAAAGTGTACTTTTTCAGAAATTTTCAAAAGCCATAACCTCCGTATCGGTCGGGCTGCTATTGAAGAACTTGCCAATTCTGTGTGTGTTTGTGTCAAAGATGTTGTGAAAATGTGGCCCTTCTTTCAAAAGGAAACGGTACTAAAAGCTTAACTTAAGGGTTATAGAGCCCCTTGAGAGTTTTCTATCTGTTGATCAAAGGATCTCCATTCAGAACATTCCTCTATTATAGTCGTTGCAGGAATTATTGAGTCACAATGAGATACTGAGAAATAGAGAATAGAGAAAATAATTGCTCAAGAAAAAACTGAGGACTTGTGTTGTGGTCCGTGTGTGTGGAGGTGTTGTGGAGATGGTCGGCATTGTAAAATGAATAGCTGTTCAGGATCTCCATTTCATTTTACACTGATGACTTTGAGGTCTGCAATCCTTTTGGAACCTCAAATAAGAAGCATAACCTTCAAGCTATGTACCTCCAGGCTCTTATTGAGCTCTCTCATCTATTTATTTTGCTGTTATCTGTAAATGTAAGGATTCACAGATCTTTCTGGATCTTTCTGCGTGGACTTTGCATGTTCTCCCCGTGCAGCGTGGGTTCTCTGTCTTCCTCCCACAGTCCAAAGACATGTTGAGGTTAAATAGTGATTCTAAATTGTGTGTAGGTGTGAATGTGAGTGTGCTTGGTTGTCTGTCTCTAAATGTAGCCCTGTGGTAGACTGGTGACCTGTCCAGGGTGTCCCCTGCCTTCGCCCTAAGTCAGCTGGGATAGACTCCAGCCCCCCATGACCCTAGTGAGGATTGAGCGGTGCATAGATAATGGATGGATGGATGTTTCTATTGTTTATGTGTAGAACTCAGTTTCAACCTATTTTCCATGTATTCCCTGGATGGATGGATTTTAAAAAGTGTTGGGTTCACTGCTAAAAGAGCTGACAACCTTGGAGCTAATAGGCCTGTAGACTTTGCAGAAAATGTTGCAGGAGAATATATTTGTAGATTCTGCGTAGCTGAGAAGCATGATATTCAGGTGTAGACTGTTGGTGTTGTTAAGTGTAGAACACAGGAGCTTCATCAAGCTCGTTTAAAATCTGTCCTGGAGGCTGTAAGTGTGTGCTGTGGTGCGTTTTGATTAAGAACCTCACTCATTTTGATGTCACTGGAGACTATCCCCGAGATATAGTAGTTATTTGAGGGTGTTATATCTGTGGAGTTTGCTTATTGTTTGGCGCTTTTGATCCAAAAAAAAAAAAAAAAAGTAATTCACCTGAGAGAATTCAATTTAAAATTTTAATAAAATGGGTTCCTCACGTCACACCTCACACCTTCTCAAGAAAAGAAAGTATTGGTAAAAATGCACACGAAAATTGGGCTCTGCTTCAATTGTTGCCTCCTATTATTGGCCCCGTGGTTCCAGATGATGAAGTTTAGATTTGCAACCGGACATTTGGCTTCAATATCAAGACGCTGATTTCGGATTGTGTCAGAAATTTGCCAAGTCCATGAAAGCCGCCCATAAGGTGACCTGCTTACAAAGTTAAACAGAGGGAGGCAACTTCAAAATCAAGCTGGCCAGCGCTCAACAGATTGTTCCTTTTATATATAATAGAAAGCCTATTTCATCTTAAGGGTCGTCGCCATCCACAAGGCCGTGGGTTTGGACAAGTGTTTTGTACGATGCTCGACTAGAACTCGACCAGAAGGCCAACTCATTTGAACCCTTCAACGCAACTCAAATCCTAAATTTTGAAGCAATTGGAAAAAGAAGCTCAAAGCCTTTCCAACAGACAATAATCTGAATAATGCCCTTGTGAAAAGCATTCTTGCCTAAGAGAGTAGGTGTCTTTCAATGGCTGTTACAGGTGGAAGGTTAGGCTAAAACACAAAATGGCCGACTTTCAGGCCAAACTTCGAGGCCTGGGATGTCCTAAGGTAAGTTCACTGACATGTGTCTTGGCGCATTGATCCAGTTAATATTCAAATTTGGTAAAACATTTATGTCAATGAAACTTCTGTTATTTAGGGATGGAGTTTATGCCTGTGATGGATTTATAGGTTAGAGATTATTAGTTACTGCTGTATGTCCAACTGAGATCACCATTACCGTTAAGACAAACAAACACCTTGAGAAAACCTGCAATCTACGAATCCATCACTCCCTTTCCAATTCACTTTCCTGTTTGTGTCTCTCAGCCCAATGCCAATACTTCAGATCCTAAATCATGGAAGTACTTTCAAACCAGCAAGAAAAAGAATGATCTAAAATCACCTGGGAACTGTAGTTTCATGAGAACCAAACTTAAAACAGTGCATTCGTGTATTGGCGTCATTGCAGCTTTTTGGCTAGAGGACAGTGTATGTGACTGATAAAAAAAATAAATAAATTGTGAGTTCCTGGAAATGATAGCATGTGTCATAAAGCGAGACAGTTTTCATTTGATTGTTTTGAAGAACAATGATATTTCTATCTTTGGCTACACAAACAATACTTGATCCTCCATTGGTTGTGGTAGGAAATCACTCCCATGCATTCGTACCTCGTGGGAAGGGTGTTGCAGGCCATTCTCAGTTCTTCCTCGGACGCGGGTCGAGATGAGACCTGTGAGAAACCGTCATCTTCTGAGTTCTGTGAGTGGTTCAGGGGGATGTAGTCCTTCCCGTCCTGAAAGGGAACAAAGGGAAGATCAAGACCCGAAAGCTGTTTTCAAGACCGAACGATCATTTGTTGTAACGTACAGGTAGGCTGTTGTCCTGCAGCAGGTCTCCCAGGATCTGAACCAGGGCGGGGAAGGTGGGTCGGTCTTTGGGCTCGCCCTGCCAGCAGGCCAGCATGATGCCATATCTGCCAGCAGAGGGCAGCACAGTCACAACAAGAACAACGCACTAGAGTCATTGAAGTATACATTTCATTCTCTTTTGTTTCATGAATGTGGGAGTCACTTGAATGATGGTCGTAGGGAAATTTCCTCAGCGGCCTTATCAGTTAAAGGGATTTTGAGCTACGAAGCATGTTTTCTCTTCAAAATGTGGAGAGAGAGAGAGAGAGAGAGAGAGAGAGAGAGAGAGAGAGAATAAATGCTTACATTTCAGGAGAGGCAGTCTCTGGTGCT
This sequence comes from Stegastes partitus, assembly GCF_000690725.1. Lineage (NCBI taxonomy): Eukaryota > Metazoa > Chordata > Actinopteri > Pomacentridae > Stegastes > Stegastes partitus. The sequence continues at coordinate 191,264 of NW_007577961.1, forward strand.
CTCATCCTGACGCCGTCTTTCAAACGTTTGCAGAACTCTTCATCGATCTGTACACCCGGGTACGGAGAGGCACCTAATTGGAGGAAAACCAAAAAAAAAGAAAGGTAAACACACTATTTAACATATCAGGCACTGTTCAGAGGCAAAAACAGAAATTTACTGACTCTTCTGAGCACAGCTACTCCACACTTCTGCTGATTACGCTGAAACTCTGTCCCTTTGATTTCTACACAAATGACCGCCTTCCTTAAGAGATGAGCGCCGTGATTCAGGGCCTTACCGAGTGAAAAGATTTCCCAGAGGAGAACTCCAAAAGACCACACATCACTCTGACTGGTGTACACCTTGTCAAAGATGCTCTCTGGAGCCATCCACTTTAAAGGCAGACGAGCCTGAGAGAGCATTAAAAACAGCAGACAGTCACATAAACAAAAAAAAACGACACCTGCCATTAAAACGCAATCGCATTGTGGGTGGTTAAAAAGAACACAAAAACAAGGGGAAAAAAGTAGCTTGATGTTTCCCCACAGTAGATGGAGATGGATCATAAACAGAGAACTCGTAGCGTAGCGCGCGTGAGGATGACGTACGTTGCCTTTCCTGACGTAGTCGGGGTCTTTGTATATGTCTCTGGCCAGGCCGAAGTCACAGATCTTCACGATGTTGTTCTCTGACAGGAGAATGTTCCGGGCAGCCAAGTCTCTGTGGATACACTGCAGATACACGAAGAAGAACACATACATCACAACCCTGCAGGCAGGTGTTTGTGTCTGCACAGTTCTTTGGTTAATCTTTATGTTTTATCTGATGAGTGACATGATTTGGAGTGAGTAAACAGCAACTTGGCTATTTTTGTAATTTTTGGCCTTAAAATCTGAGGAAGTGTTACTGCCTGTGTGTGTGTGTGTGTGTGTGTGTGTGTGTGTGTGTGTCGGTGCCAGTTTTTGCGACTGGACTATGTCTCAGCCAAGCTGGGCTCTGCGGAACCGCCGCAGGAGATCCAACAGCATTCACAAAGCTGTCAAGTAAACGTGCCTTTGGGGTCCCGGGTGGATTTGGTGGGGGCATTTAAAGCCAGACAGTCTGCCTCATATCCAATATCTGTTGCAGCTGCTCACTATTTTAATTTATTATTCATCCAGTCAAACCGCCATGTGTGAGATGGACTGTGGCAGGCGATAACCATGACTGTGTCAGCGTTTTCTGCTTTTTTTTATTTTGTTTTAATGAACACCGCAACAATGAATTTTTTATAAGCATATTTTGATGTGAGGGTGAGTAAATAAGAAACAAATCAATAGTAATAACAATAGAAATGACAGTTATTCTGCACACATACTGTTTGCTAATAAACTTGAAAGATCTCAGCTGTCCGTGAGAACTGTTCCTCAAATTAATACCAACCGTGCTCATTTATTTTTAATTTCACTTGACTTAATTGGAATTTCATTATTTATTTTTATTACAGAATATGATTTAACTTCTAGAATTATCCATTTAATCTGATCAGTTTTTCTGGTCTTGTTCCTTTTCATGTTACTATGAACAGATGAATATTTAATTTCATGTTCACTAATGCAGACAGACCATCGCTCAACCAACCACTGTACAAATTGAGTAAATTGATCATTCAGACTTCTGCTAAGCTACTCTGAAACTTTTTGACAAAGCCTGGAACTTCAAAGGCCTTAATGGTGAGAATCATTATGACACTTTGTGATGAACCCCAGATACACTCAGGTTAGACTCACTGTAACAAATTACATTTACTTGCGCACTGTGCCTACGTACTGAGGTTGAATATTGCCAGTTTATTGCACTTTATACCACTTGCTCACCCTTACTCAGTATTACACGTGTAATAATAATGAAGGAAAACACAACAGAATATATAAAAGTGTCTCACATTAGGGCGTCAAAGAACAAAAAGTTTAACTGTCAACTAATCTGTTGATCATTCTCTTGATAACTGATCTGTAAAACATAAGAAAACTGTCAAAAGTGTTGATCAGTGTTTCCCAAAAGCCCAAGAAGACATCCTCAAATGTAAAAAAAAACAAAACAGAAATATAGTTAACTGTCATTGAGGAGGGAAAGAACTGAAGCAGAAAATATTCAAATTTGAGAAGCTAGAATCAGACAATTTAGACTTTTTTTTTTTAAAATATCATTCAAACACGATCCATCCATCCATCCATCCATCCATCATCCTCACTAGGGTCACGGGGGGCTGGAGTCTATCCCAGCTGACTCAGGGTGAAGGCAGGGGACACCCTGGACAGGTCACTAGTCTACCACAGGGCTACATTTAGAGACAGACAACCAAGCACACTCACATTCACACCTACAGACAATTTAGAATCACCAATTAACCTCAACACGTTTTTGGACCTTGTGGGAGGAAGCCGGAGAACCTGGAGAGAACCCACACTGCACCGGGAGAACATGCAGGAAGATCCCATATGTCCTCACTGGGAAGCGAACCGGCGACCTTCTAGCTGTGGGCTAACCACCGTCCCACCCTGCAGCCCCTCACTCAAACTAATGAATTAAATATTAAAACAGTTGGCAATTACTTTTGGAAGTTAAACAACGAATCGATTAATTGATTTCTACATATCTGAGGTGCTGTCTGGCTCAATTTTAGGTTGTGTCTTTTGTTAACTGTCTAAAATAGACACATTTTCCATTCCGTACTGTTTTTGTATTTAGTATTCAAGACATTAGTGCACTTTGCTATTTTTGACAAACAGAAAATAATGCATTTATTGTGAAAAACGACATCCTCCTCCTGCTGACAGTTTAATTAGGTTAAATTACTTTTTTTTTTTTCTTAGTCATCCACAATTTGTTCTAATGTTTCGCTGTTGTGAATAGCTTCTCAGTTTTGTTGGTGATTTCATTTTGTCATTTCGGTTGTGTAAATTGCTCGGAATGAGTTTGCGTCACGGAACTGCAGCACAAAGGACTGAACGGCAGCATCTATATGTTCCTTTCCTACACGCTGCACAATGCACCTTTCAATCACCCATTCACATATACACAAACAGAACCAATGGTGGTAAAGCTGCCACGCAAGGCTCCAGGGGATGCAAGGGTTCATGGACGACCTGCTGAAACGCCTGAGCCCAGGCATGAACAACCCAGACAGTCCAGAATTGTGGACATTGTAGTGCTGACAGCTAACCTTTCTGGAGGCCAGGAACTCCATCCCTCGAGCCACCTGAAAACTGTAACAAATCAAATCTTCTATCGTCAGAGGAGTTTTCCACAAATCCTCCACTGGAGAGAGACACAAAGACAAGAGGGAGGTGAGGGTAGGCATGGAGAGAAAAGCACACAGCGTTTTATTGTGGGACAATGAGTAACACTTTTTTTTTCCTCTTGTTAATTTAAAAAAAATGACTCACTTTTCTCCACAGCAGGATTCGGGTTGGACGTGTTGGATGCGGGGCTCTGGGGGCCGGTGAGCGGGGCGGAGGATGGAGAAGGCGGCTGACGAGCTCTTTGGTCCATCTGACCCGCTTCTATCATCCGCCTCACTTGGCTTTGGGTTTTCGGCGAGCGATCCTAAGTGGGGAAATAGTTCAAATGCATCATCTCCAAAATCGATATATAAAAAAAAAAACAGAATTATGAAACGCATGTCACAGTTAACTAAATTTGGAACATAAAATACATACAACAATCAAAGCAGAGACAGAAATATTGCACAAACTAAAGGTTAGAATGAAAAAGCTTCTTGTTTGTTTTTGTACCCTGTAGGGGAGGAAGAATTCCCTCTTGGCTCGTAGGAAGTTGGACAGATTCCCATACTTGCAGTACTCCACTATCACCATCAGCGGACCTGTAGGTACAAACATTTTAAATATTACACCTTCATTGTTGTTTTTTTTCATGAGAGTATTGTATGACAAAGACTACAAATGTTTTAGCACATTGCTTTCACACTTGATAAAAACCATAAAAATGACTTCTCCCTCTTGCTTGGGGGCTCTTTTTTTTTTTTCCCCTCCCTCACACCATACTGCGAGAAGCTGCATTTGAGCTGGAGCAGTTCCTGCCTGAGATTAGCTGCCAGGCTGCTGTTGTTTAGGATAAACATTCTCAGATGTACGCACGTCAAAAATGTGCTCAATAGGTCAAATTGATGTATGGCTTTAAAAAAAGAAAGAAAGAAAAGGCAGCTGTTGCACTTCTTATTTGGTTTGCTGGAAGAGTACTGAAAGCTGCAGGGGGGGTGGATAAAATGATGTGACTGATTTGAATTTCACACTGACTTGAGCTTAAATGAGGTCAATCTGCATGTACGAATATTTTAAAATATCTCCAAAATCGTGACAACTGATCGAAAAACACAAACTGCACTGAAGAGGAGGTAGATATTACGCAATAGTCACTTTTCATGAGGTGCTTCGTTCATTCTGTTGATCAAATTTCTCAACCGACGCTGAGTATTACATTAGAAAAACACGATTCGACTCACGCGTGAAGTTTACTTTTCGCGTACTCACCATTCGGTTTGGTGCAGGCTCCCAACAGGTTCACTACGTTCAGATGGTTACCGATGTGAATCAGTATCTTTAACTCTGACATCAAGGCTTTGTGCTCGCTGGCTGTGGCTCCGTCTGAAACACGTGTATGTAAAGTAAAGAAATTACACATAAAATCACATCTTATTGTGTGTTTCTGCGTACATCATATGCTACACTCGCTGAACTGCACGCGCCTTTAGAAGAACCATTCATCTAAGTCCAATCAAGAGCCTCTTTAAATCACTGCTTCAGTGGCTTAGAACGCTTCCACCAACACTTAGCATACACACACACACAGCACATTAACAAGCCTAAAACTCACCCTTCAGCATCTTCACAGCCACGGTGTCCAAACTGCTGCTCTTGCTGATGCCGTAGATTGAAGCTTCAATTACTTTTCCAAAGGCGCCATGACCTAAAACCTTTCCTGTGTCAGGAGAAAAGAAAAAGAAAAAAACGGAACAGAAATAAACAAAATATTCATGCTCATTGATTTATGCTGACTCGGTTTCAGTCTCTCTGGAATACACAAACAGTTGTGGTGGTGGTGGGAAGCATTTGCAAAACGTAAATGCAATCTGCCCAAGAGGAGGCATTAGAGTATCAATTGCAGCATTTGGGAAACAACATGTTCCCATAAGTTGCTGTCGTGGAACAGATGCTTTTCCTCTGGGCATTTTTCAAAGAAGCTGTTGTAGGAATGAGCACATATGTAACATTAACACTTTACTTGGCAGCGCTCTGCCCAGCTGGCAGCGATCCAAGCTCATGACATTATGAATTCTGGAAATGGGAAAGTAATTCAGTTTCATCCCTCTGCTCGCTCTCATCCATGCCAGCATATGTCCTCACGCACACATCTCCCTCTCTCATGCTTCTTCATCATCCCTCCATCCATCCTTGTCACCCAATCTTTCTGCCGCTCACCCAGTCGGAGTCGGTCTCTGGAGATCTCCCACTGTGACGAGTCGTAGGGCAGGTATTCACACTGCTCATCCAGAGGCACCTCCCCCGGGTCCATGATGATTGATAGATAGCCCGTCTTTATGTCAGCCGGGTTCACCTGAGGTTTAAAGAGAGAAGGAGCTCATTTAAGGCGAAAGATCAACTAACTAAGAAGGAGAATATAGTGAAAAGGCAGCACAAAAGACACTAAAAATTAATGAAATAAGAAAAGGTTAGAAGGACAGAGTGCAACCATGGTATTGTTTGCAATACCATCATGGGGGGAGGAAATCAAAGCTCCTTCTTGCCTCAGCTGGCAGAAGGGGCCTGTCTCAGTTTGATTGACAGGAGCTGGCAAGCTGAGAGAAGAGGAACAAACTCTGCTGCAGCTTACAAACCCCAGACAGACAGACAGGCAGTGTGTTGTTAGCAGCCGTCTTGAAGGGAAGACATCATGCTTCTAACACCATCTACATGGGAGGTGTGAGCAGCAGAGCAGGGCAGTAGAAGCTTCTATGATCCAGTAGTGTACTGGCCTTCAGAAGTACTGGCACAAACCCTCGTGGCCCACTTTGCTAGTGAACAGGTGGACACTCCAAAAAAAAAAAGTCCATAAGGTTGTTTCTGTTTTTCTGTATGCCTGTCATTCATGTCAAGGTGCACATGAGAGACTACTGCACGTTTGTTTATTTTATTCAAGTTTCACCGACCAGAACAAAGAAAGTTTCATCCAGGGTTCGTGGGTTTCAAATAGCTTGTAACCTTAGGCATAAATTTGACAAGATTGATTTATGGTGCATGTTCAGAATCACTGTAAGCTCCTCCGTCAGGTGCAGAGCAAAGGCAAATATTAAAACACAAAAATGCTGAAAATTCAATTAAGAATCATCAAGATAAATATTTTAAAAAATTAAAATATCAAAACTAAATATGACCCCGACTGCAGAGATAACGTATTTTCATTGACAAAAATGGATGAAAGGAGCGTAAACTATATTCATTTAACAATACTGATTAATGTTGCACATTCAGAATCACTGTTTACGTACAATGAATTTAGGAGCGCTTCTGTGGTTGCATAGCCAAGGCAATTATCAAAACACTGAAAATTCAGTGAAGAAAAAGCAAGATAAATATTAAAAAATAATAATGTCAACACTAAATATGAAGCCGACTGTGAAGATGAGACACTTGACGTGGCACAAATGGATGAAAGGAATGTAAATCCTATTGATGTAAGAGGTTCGACTGCATTATTGCACCAGAGTGCTGACTATAATAAGAGGCGACATGAATAATGATATTGCACTGAATAAACATCAATAACTATAGGTATTTGACTTGAATAAATAAAGAGCGAGGTGAAAAGATTCTAACAGTGTGTAGAAGGACTGAAGGAGAGAAAAGAAAGTCTTTCTGCACTTATTTGAGTTTATTGTGCCAATGGCCTTGGAGGAGAAACTGCCTCTGAATCCTGGAGGTGTGTGTTTTGGCAGACCTGTAGCACTTGTGTGGGGTATTTAATGATGCTCTTCGTGGGTGGGAGGCGGCTATATTAAGTCGTGCAATATTGTTTTTGCATTTTGCACAGTTGAGTTTAAAATGTAATTAATTACTGAATTCTGAGTTGCAGCATTTTATTATTTAACATGTATATTTATGTGTGTAACATTTGAGTAGGGCAGCACGGCGGTGGCATCATCATCTCACACCTAGAATTTGCCGGGAGCTTAAAAGGAATTTGCTGGGGCTTTTTTGTGGAGAGTTTGCATGATCCTCCCACAGTCCAAAGACATGCACGACAGCGTGACTGATGATTCTAAATTGACTGTAGGTGAGTGTGAGCATGCACGGTTGTCTGTTTCTATGTTTGTCCCGTGATGATCTGGTTAGCTGTCTCTTGCTCCAGTCCCCCCCGTGACCCTCTATAGGATAAAGAAGGTATAGCAAATGGACTGATGGATATTGAAGTAGCTTTTACAACCTACATATACACCATTTGACTGAGAGTAAGTGCCATTGTTAACAGAGTGGAGAATGTGAGTGTAACAGGGGCACAATAATATGTGCTGCAGAGGTTAACCTGAAGTGTGTACTGTCTTGCCATGTTGGTGCCTTTTAAAGAAGAGCCCATTTCATCACCCACAGCCCAGAGAGATCAGAGTTAAAAGTTGTACAAGTGCACAAGTCCACATACTTCACATACTAATTTGCCTGCATCTGGGCATGTAGACAACATTAGGATGCTATTTCTGCCAAATCTGCTACCATAGAGAAGTTCGGACAGACAAGGGGTTAAGAGAGAAAATGATTGAGGTACTGTGTGTGTGAGGGGGAAAAAAACAAGGCAATTAATTTGTTATTGAGAACACAGATTGTGAATGAGCAGCTGAAATGACCAAGTTAGAAAAAATCCAAAAGCAATTGGAGTCTTATTATGAGCGTGCTTTTCTGTTGGGGCTAATGGCAGTAAACAACTCATTGGACTCGCTCCCAACGAATATCAGTAACTCCGTCTCAGGGTGTAAAATTACAGACTATCTCTAAAAGCAAACAGATTGTGCTCGGATGCAAACAGACATGTTTTGAGTCAGAGGTCAGAGTGCCTCTGTCACAGTCTGTCAGCTTCTCTCACAAATGCGCAGACATAAACTCAGTGAAAAGTGGCGCCCTCTGACCCGTTTCACATTGCAGAAGATGAGGATGAGCAAAGCCCAGAAGAAAACAGCGATGACTCCAGTCCCGATGAGGATTACAATCTCTACATTGGCCTTGTCGCTTGAACCTTAAAAGAAAGAAAAGAAGAAACAAAGTCACTTTAAAATGCAGATGTTCTGAACACTATTGCGCACCGCTCTATCCGGTCCCAGGTCTTACTGTTTACCATCTATAGGGGGAGCTGTATTACAAAGTATTTGTCCTCGCAATCCAAGAGGGTTCCTTACATTAAATCTATAGGTTAAATAAATGTGCTAAGCAAACCTTATTCATTCCATCCATTTATTATGAAACCGCTTCCAGGAAGCCTACTGCATTATTCATTCTGAATACAGAATGTGCCAGTGGGTCACTAACTTTGATTTTTATTGTGGAAAGCTGCACACAACGAAAGCACAAAAGCTACAGCTGCAGCGAGAGTGTGAGAGGTGAAAAAAATTGAGACCTGTACGCTATGTGGGTGAAGATCTGAGCTCGAGGGCAACTGTGATTTTGGGCCTGAGAGCACTCGAAAGAAAAAAAAAATCAGCGATGAGAGTGTGAGAGTAGATTCAGGTGTTTCTGTGCGCTTGTGTCTCACCGATGACCCTGACGGCGGCTGAGGAGTGGACGCAGCCACGCTGGTTGCAGGCGGTGCAGGTGTAAAGACCGGCATCCTCCTCTCTAACCCGCTGGATACTCAGCGTGCGGTTTGAATCCTGCAGCTGGATCCCTGCGGGGAGCACGATAAGCGACACAGATACTTCAGTCCTTCACCTCACGCATCATAAATTCAGCGACATTTACCCCCCCCTCCACCCCTCCAACATTTTTGAAATTCCTGTCACACGGCTGTACTTGTGGCATTCATTTATTATTCCATCGTCCTGTGTGTCGAGCCACACGTCCCCACAGCCCGTCTGAGCGGACCTCGAGTATCAGCTGTCACTCATATTGACCCACCCCACCCACTCATCTTCCTCAGATGTTAAGAAGGAGATGCACAGTGAGAAAGCTAATGAGCCGTGTCTATTGGCCGGCAGGGTTTCATGTGTGCGCGGGGGTGTGCAGCAAAATACATACAAGTATTCTTGTCACTACTCTGTTTGGCACATCTGTTGAACAGCATGAGAGCGTAGGTGGTTGTACATCTATGCCCATGTTGGCTTTTAATAGCTGGACTGGCATTTTTATCACAAGGCAACATTGAAAAAAAAAAAAACCCAAATACATCTGCCAAAAGTTGCTGATATCTGAGTAAATATTAATATGTTCTTTCATCTGATGTCAAGTTGGAATTTTAATGGAACCTTAGCTGAACTAGAAGATCCCACTTTTCAGCAAATTCATAAAATTCTCATATATCCTCAGGATGTGCCTTTTAGCTGAAAATACTGCAAAAATATATGTTTGTAGCATGACTGGTTTTAGTTTCAGGCTGCTGTCCACGCCTCCTTCAGGAAGAAGACTCTCTCTGGGTCTGCGATTAACAACAAGGACGTTCTTTTGCTTCTAACTTTCCGTCTGAATGTTCATTTTATATTGGCAAATTCACAGCGCAGCCATCATTTTAACTCTTGTTGTCAGATGACTCTGCGACTACAAAATCAGTAGTTCAGCAGTGCGGAACGGCAGCTTGGAAATGGCTCTAAAAGCGACTGCTGGTTAACATGTTGTCTCAGTGGGCTGCTTTTCAGTCACTGTTTGTTCCATTGTATTACAACATAAACAGAAAAATATGCAAATGAGGGCTGCTTTATTGGGATTTTGGCTGTATAAGTAGCACAGAGAGCATGTTGTAAGCAAATAGATGTAATTGGCAGCTGAGATTATGTTTCAGTAAAGCAGCGCTGGCGTATGACCGAGTACAGTGTGTGCATGTGTGGCTGCTGGGTTGGCGGCGGGCAGCTGCAGAGTGCTGTAAACATGTGTGTCACCTGTGTAAGTGTACTCACGCACCTGACATCTGGTGGAGAGGCTGGTTGTCTTTATACCAGGAGAGACTGGGAAGAGGTCTGCCCTCCACGTCGCACTCCATCCGCAGAGACTCGGTCACATTCACCGTCTGGTTGGTGAGGCTGCGTTTATAACGAGGCGCCTCCAGGGCTATGAGGGGAGGCAAAATAACAAACCAGGAAGTGGAATCAACAATCTGACTTGTAGAACTTCATACTGCATTCATGTGAGCAGTGCAATATCAACCAAAGAATTGTAAATGTACATGGCATTTACTAAATGGTCCCACGCGATGAAAGCACACGAAAAAAAAATCCCATTAGTATGTACGTCTGTCCTGCAGGCACTGATGCAAGGTTACAGCACCACGACATGAATGAAGCATGAATTTGTTTGTTTGCATTTCAGCCCTGGAGCTTCTCAGCTCTGTTTTCTGTCATTACATATTGATTTAGTGCAAAGACCAGGTACTTTCTCCATTACGTGTGAATGTGGGTATCGGGCTGCGTGGGCACCTCTCTGTGAGTGTGTGTGTGTGTGTGTGTATTTTTAAGCCTCCAGCATCTCAGCACCAACTCCAATGCAGCCCATGTGTGTGTGTCTCCACTGTCAAGGGTTGAGCTTTGCTCTATAATTAGCCGTGGTTATTTTCAATGCCAGGTGATGTGTGTTTACCCGTGTCTGGAGCTTTCATTCTCTTTCATGTCTCACCTTTGACTGAGATGTATCTGACCAGGCACTGTTTCTCTCCGCTGCGTCTGCTCTGAGCCTCGCACACATAATAACCCTCATCCTGCAGCTGTATGGAGTGAATGGTGAAGTCCAGGACCCAGCTGTTGGAGGGCTCCTGAAAGGAGAGCTGACCTTGAAGCGCGTCAGCATAGAGGTGGACGCTGTTGCAGTCCAGCTTCTGAGGCTTACCCTGCTCGTCCTGCAGGGCCTGGGGGTCAAGGCGGTACCACTGCAGCTGCTCGTAGGTGTAATTGTCGGCACTGCAGCACAGGGACACTTTCTCTTGCTCCAAGGGATTCTCAGGGGGCTGAACATCTACGCTGAAGCCCTCAGGGATGGCTATGAAGTTGAGGACAGGTACAGTGGTGTGGCAGTATTGCAAGAGAGAGCTTGACATAACAGGGGCACATTTTCTCACTTCAATGTAACAATAGAATGCATCCCAATGAAACTTCAGCTATTTCTTTGGGCACAGATATGTATAAGTCACCCAGAACAATGCCTGTTTTTGTTATAAGGATACATCAGACTCAGTTTGAAAGAATCAGGGTTAAAACAATCACAATCTGGACTTTAGTAATAGTACTGAGCTCTGTCAATATCCACTGAAGCACATTGGAGCAGACAGTTCAAATTGAACAGAACTGGGTATAGATTGAGAGTATAAGTCTGCCTGTGGTTGCCCATTTCATGTGGCTTTTTCCTGCCTTCAGCTGTCAACATGTTACCGCTTTCACTAAAGGAAACAACAACAACCTCTGGGCAGCTACCTACCACACAGGTATTTCAGATTCTGGGTAAAAATGGTAGCTCTACATGCCATGTCGATATTTTGCAACTTACATTTTTAATTTGTTGCCACATTTGTCTCCTATCAGCTTTGTGTAAACACAGCCTCATCTGGAAAGTCTCAGAATTTTTATCACGTAACCGTTGGTCATTTCTGTTTTTTTTTTTTTAACAGAATCTGGTTAGAGTAGGGGCTGCCCAGTGGCTCAGTGGTTAGGGTTAGCACTGTTGCCTCGCAGCTAGAAGGTCCCCGGTTGGTGTCCCGGTTAGGACACCTGGGATCTGTCTGTGTGGAGTTTGCATGTTCTCCCTGTGCAACGTGAGTTCTCTTCGGGTTCTCTGACCTCCTTCCACAGTCCAAAAACATGTTGAGGTTAATTATAAATTGTCCGTAGGTGTGAATGTGAGTGTGTTTGGTTCTCTGTCTCTCTGTGTGGCCCTGCGTTAGACTGACGACCTGTCCACCCTGAGTCGGATGGGATGGTTAGAGCAAACGGTATTTTTTAATATGTTTTTAAATCAAACACGTGTAGATTGAAGTGTTTGTGATTAAATGTCTTGATTATAAACTTAGATTTGGTTAATTTACCTGTCGGAACATCACGTTCCAGATGAATAGTTCAACGGCTTTAAAAAAGTTAATTACTTCTGTTTTTACACTTTTTGGTTCGATAAATGGTGCAATTTTGGCAATTTTTGAAAAAGATAATTTGCCCTTCAAACACTGCCGGTAACAACAACAACAACAACCCCTGGGCAGCAACCTACCACACTGTTGGATTCAGGTTTTGGGATTGGCATTAAGGCAGACCTGCTAGTTCCTAATTATCTGGTCAATTAGCCATTTTAATGACAGTCTTCTCCTGCAGTCATGCAAATATTCCACCAAAACCATTCCCCCTTCATTATTTTGAGGGTGCACCGTTGTTGCATCTGTCACTTAACTCTGCCTAATGAGACCGCTGTGGTTTTAAAGGAATACTAACAAGCCAGAGCGTTTGGTGCTTTTTCCAAGACAGCAGAATGATTATGAGGTGCAGCCAGACCACGCTGCACAGAATGGTCTAACTATACAAGACAACGGGCTTATTATTGACCCGAAACATCTCAAATTCTTGACAAATGAATCTCAAATCATCTGGCTGGTGATGATTTTCTGAAAACCAGTGTGCAGTCTAACTGGACATACTTACTGGTCACATAGAAGTAGATCAGTCGCTCATCTTTGCCCACTTTGTTTTCAGCAGAGCACTTGTACATGACGGAAACACTGGCGTTGCGAATCTGGAGCCTGCTGACTATCTGTGAGGTGAGAAAAAGGAGAATCAAACTTGAATTCATCAGGAGGAAACACACATATTTTGAAAGGAAGTGCAGTCCTCTGTCATGTAATTCAGTGTGAGCTGACACAAAGCAGATTTTCTGCTGACGCGCTAATAAGAGGCGAACTCACTCAGGTGCGGATTTTAAAAAATGGGACGTTTGCGTGAGTGAGCATGTGTTGGTGTGATAATTTCCTCTTATGGCTGTGATTTATAAATGCAGAGGCGAGCGTACACGCACATGTGCCCCCCTGAGTGTGCGTCTGGATGTGTTTATAACCAGCCCTTACAGGAAGTCTGCAGAGGAAGGCTGTTCTAAATATTTCTACTGTGGAAATGGTTCTTGATTGACAAATTATGTTACGGAGCTCAGAATTTGGGACACTTACATAAAAACATTACAGTTCATGGATAAGTCCACTTACATAAATGTCTCCTTTTCTGGCTTGTGTCCTAATCATATTCTGTTTTTTATTTAGTCCTACAATCACATAATCACATTATGATCTTATGCGTTTTAGAATGTGTAAACAGGTGGGCTAATCCACAGAGAGGCAGCAGCCAAAATGGCAACAAGGCGGGATGAACCTTCTGTCGTCCGTCCACCACTTCGACAGTGGTTTCAATAGCTTCGATTTCATTCATGGCATTTTCCGAGTTAATGCCCTGCCAGTTCTGACAGTCTGCGATCCTGTCACTCCGGCTCTTCCTGTCTCGTCGGACCCTGGAGAGGAGCACAGACACATTCATGACATCTCCCCTCATTGACATGTACAGCAGAGTGTCGGCTGCGGGCAAGAATTCAGAAGCAGGGAGATTTTTTTTTTTTTTTTTTTTTTGCAACACACTGGATTGCATTTCAGATCAGCTTGCATACCAAAACCAACGCAATTATGCTAAGTGTCCTAGCAACTAATGGAAAAACTACAGTATCAATTTCTATTACGACGACCCTCAGTGTGAACATCATAGCAGCTCTAATGAATCATGAAATGGAATTTTATTTAGCACTTTCTCCTAAAGACACCTACTCTTCTTTTCTGCAGAAGGTAATCAGTGCCAGTTGCACCTCATATGTTATCTAAAAACACTATACACACTTGATAAATAATCATATCTATCACATGTGTGTTTTCATTCCCTTAGAATATTTCACTGTCAGCAAACACCACTAAACGTCCTCCAGAGCTATTGTCAGGCCAAATATGTCCAATGCTATGGACTTACTTTTGGATAAATAACACATGTTCAAAATCAGTTTAAGCATTTTAACCCTATGAACCCCAAACAGTTTCTGGGTGTATTTTGCTCCGGTCACATTTTCACTTCTTGTGGGTTCTTTTTTCTTTGCAATAAAAACTCCTGCACTTCCATGGAAACAGCATAACAATGACTCAAAGAAGACAGAGCTTGAAAATGTCTTTTGTGCAGCACGAATCAGCTGTAAAGACATAATTCCTAAGAAAACATTTTTTTAAAAAGAATTTAATCAAAAGCTAAATTTCATTAATTTTTCAAAGATTCAAAAGACAATAAATAAAACTTGGAATCAACAAGTACAAACTGTTTCTAAGTGCCCACAGGTGTAAAATAGTGACTCTACATACGATAGATGTTTTATTACTTGCATTTTAATTTGCTTCTGGTTATCCCCCAGCTGCACCATGTAAACACAGCCTGCAGTTCAGCCCAGTTTAGTTAAAAAAAATCTTGAATTTTTTGCCACTTGATTGTAGATTTGGTTGATTTAAATTTGCGCTGGGGCTGTAAAGTTTTTTTTGTTTCACGTTTTTATTTAAGACACGCAGAATGATGTGATTGTTGCTAAAATACTATGATTTTAAGTTTGGGCTTGGTTAGTTTTGCTGACAGAACCACACACCCAGGATGAGGAATTGAATAAAAGTCAAAAAGTTATATTTTAATTGTGACCATGTCAGTACGTGGGCATTTAGCTCAAATCACTGCCGTGCTAAATACAACCTTAAAGAGGAGGAAACTCTTGTGCGAACTGGAATATATCCACTTTTTTTCACACAGCTATGAAATAAAATAAAATAAAAGGAACAGTACACCACCATATTTCTAACTATAAACTGGCAAAGTAAAGAATGCACTTAGAGTATTGTTGTGGGCAGATAAAGCTAACGTGGTTCTAGCTGCTTAATACGTACAAATCCTCTTCTTACAATCTGTAAAGCTCACAAATGTAAACACTAAATCTAATTTGACTAATCTGTAAAAAAAAAAGGAAAAAGTCTCCTGTGAGTCATTGATCCCAGATAAGAAGAAATGTCATGTTAGAAGGTGGATTTTTCTTTACGTTTGGATAGTTTGATTAGATTCCCCCCATAATTTGTAATCTTTATTCCAACAGCATCTAACTGCTCCTTTAACTACTTTCCCTAAAAAGTTTGAATCTTTTGTGGAGACCTGCTTTTTGTATGGAACTGCTTCTTTTGTCACCAAAAGGTAGGAGAGCCGCCACAATGCGACTGTGTGAGCAGATTTATGTCCACGGCAGTGACAGGCGCATGGTTCTTATCATGCGAGACTATTCACTCCTCCGAAAGTAATTTCTCGAGCTCTGAGGAAAGATGTACACAACTAAGATTGCAACAGTCTGATATTCTGAAATTATATTTTTCATCAAGTACGCTCCGCAATGAATCCACGTCGTGCTGCTGCAACTTCACAGGCTCGTGTGACTCAAGACAGATTTAATTGAAAGTGTCGCTCTATATGTTTGACCATCAGATTGCGAGAGGAAATTTAATTCTGATCTGCCACCAAAGGTCAAAACTGCCACGCATCATTCTGCGCCCATGAAATGTTATATTAGACGCGCAAGAGACAGAACATGCAGCTCGAGCAAAAAGTCAGGCCTAACCTGCCTTTAAAAGAGGCCCGACTCTTACGTCTGCACTCATGATGCATGCCCACAAGGAAAGGTCAGAACAGCAATACCTTCAAAAAATTAAGCCTCGGAGGAAGATGGTGCAGTTGGTGAATATTAGAAATGTATTCTGCAGAAACAGCCGCGGCACCGGGGCTTAAAGAAATAATATATGGGCTATCCAGAGAATCCATTATATCATGGTGTGGGCTTCACAAGAGACGTAGAAAGAGAGAAAAAGCCCGGGGCGATGCCTGGTAATAAATGTGTGTGCTTAGGTGTGCGATCAAGTGTGTGTGTGGAACGTACAACATCCTGCTGGGCTTCATACACACCTATACTGGAGGTGGTGTATGTGACACATGAATGAGCAAGCGAGGGTGTTTGTGTGTTTGCTTATGAACGTCCGAAAGCGACGCCGCCGCTGCCTGAGAGCCGGATCGCTGAGGATCAGGCGGCCACATTATTGCTCCCCGGAGGAGGAAGCCGGTCGGACATCTAACTGACATTTTCGTTCCGTCTCCCGTCTCTTCTGTTTACTTCTCCTTGGCCACTTTCCTCTTTATCTCTAGTCGTTTCATCTACCTCCTCTTTTTCTTTTTTTTCCCTCATCTTCCTCCCCTCAGATAATTTCACACTGACCTCCTCTTGCTATTTGGTTTCACATAACGCTTCACGCACTGCATCCCACGACTCTCCTCCTTTCTGTCCCGCTCAATCAAAACCTTATCTTCTCCCACACCGGTTACACACAATTTGGAAAGAATATCAGTGCGGTGCAGGAATTCCTCTGGGACGCAAGTTTTTTCTTACAGTCTGCTTTGGGTGCTGTTGAGGACGCAGGGACCCCAGGCCCTCCACTGCCAGCTGATGTTGGGAGCGGGCAAACCATAGGCGGTGCACGTCAGCGTCTGGCTGCTGCCACTCGGGTACGGGTTGGACGGGTCTGCCACTTCTTTCTCGTGAATCTGCGGCGGAACTGAGGAGGAGGAAGAGGAGCCAGTCAGTCAGGTTATGATTTACCAGGTAGAACAAAGGAACACCCCAGACTAGCTGCCAGTCCCTCGCGGCTCACACAAATAGAGAGAAAATCAAACTTTCACTCCCTTTTGGAGTTTTGAGAAATGTAGGTTTAAATGTTTTTTTTTTTCGAGCCGTGGGAGGAAAGTGTGGGAGGAATGTTAGTAGAACAAAACAAGAACATTAGAAAGCACAGAGGGCAGCCTGGCGAGGTGGACACGAGGAGAATCTTAACTTCAGTCTGAGGGAAGAAAGTACGAATGCACTTCTGTGTGATTTCTGCCTCAAACTCCAACGATACAATCATGTATTATAATGTTGTGTATATTTTTAGTCTTGGTCCCTGTCACGCTTTGCAGCTCTTCTGTTCTATTCCAGGCTTAAAACAAACTATTACAGCTGCAGCATCCCTCTGACGGCCAGAACAGCTCGGTATTAGCTCAAAAAGCTTTTAAAAGCACACCTGTGTAACATTTTATTCTTTCCCTGCTGCTTTGTTATTGCTCTTTTTCAAGGTCTTTACTAATGTTTCATTGTGTTCTTTTAATATTTTATTGTGGTTTTTCCAATGCGTTTTGTATTTAAATGATCTTGTAACTCCAGTTTTTAAAAGTTGCTATGGAAATGAAGTTTGTCATCCATCAAAATGAATCGAACATGTTGGGTTTGAAACTTTAAATATTCATCTTTTCAGCTACTTCACAATTAAACCAAAAATATACAAAGAAAAAGAATCAATAAACTCATTTTCCAACTCTGTGTATTGCTTGTGGCTGGACTGTACCACTAGCACACACGGGGGAGTCTTCAGTCACACCACATTGTGTATTTTATAGTGTATCTGACCAAACAACAACCTATTAGCTACACTGTGTGTTAATCCTGACAATATAATGTCTATGGCGTTATTATTTCATGTTGCTGTAACTTTTTATTCAGTTTATCCATTAATTTATTTTTTAATTAGTTAACTTATTACCCTCCAGGCTACATTAAAGGATTTAAATAATCACGTACACACTGCAGCACACACCCTCTGGGGCAGCTGCAGGGGAAAAGTCACCTTCAAAAGGGTATTTAACAGCAATAAGAGTGTACTGACTTCTGTCTATGAGTTCACATACTTCTTCCAACTACTCCCAAAACAGTACAGCTGATGCACCAGATGCTAATGGTGCAGTCCACAAAACAGTCATAAATTAGAATTTAAAATATTGAGTCTTTCTTTTTTTTAAAAATGTTTTTGTACAGAAATCTATTTACTAAAGTGACAACGCACATGTGAACAACTAAAAATTAATCAGAAAGACAATTATCTATTTGTGTAGTATTAAAAAAAAATAAAAAAAATAATGAAAGTTTTAAATCCATTTTTCATTTGTTTAATTTTGATGGTGTGAATTAAATAAAGAACTGCAAAGCATCACACAGAAAGCTATGCAACACAGTTTTGCATGTACTATTAATAGTAAAAAAATAAAAAAATAAAAATCACACACACTTAATCTTGTATTCTAAAGTGGTTAAAAAAATAAATTAAAAAGTATAATTATTTCATGACCCTTTCATAATTTTAGGCATATTACAACTCCCCTGATTTGTAACTGATCTTTCTTTGTAGTTTGGATTCAAGATGATGCTGCATCCAATTATAAAGAGAAAATGAAGAATTAAAGGCAGAAATCAAATATATATGCATCGCTTTTTCATTGATGCAATTTTTTTTAATGAAAACTTGCTGCTTTTTTCTAAATTTCTAAATTCTGAAAGTAAGAAATATAGCTCCACATATACTCAGTCAAATATTACACAGTTTTGTTTCCTAATACCTTAACCTCTTAAGACCTGGCATCCACATGAATGGACATCACATTTTGGGCTATGTAACCACAGTTGCTAATTTTTTGTATTTTTAATATTATTATTATTTTATTATTGTTATGATTTTATTTTATATATATATATTTTTTTTTTTTCTAAATCTTTACATATATATCTACTTTTTTAAATATATTTTTATTTTCTTTATATTTTTTTTAAAATTTATTTTTAATTGAAGAGAAAAAATGCATGTCAAACAAGAGCTTAATGGTTCGGTCCAGCCATCATATAAGACATACATTTTATGTTCCTTGAGCAGGCAAGCTGTAAATCTCCATAGTTTTGTTTCAGGACTGTCAACTGTTGCACATCCACTGTTTCACGCACAAAACATCTGCTGCGATTTCCACTGAGGCTCTGCAAACCAACATACCGTTGACAACCAGCGAGATGTTGAGCCTCCTCTCCAGTCCAGCGGCACCGTTTTTCAGCGCCACCGTGTACAACCCAGAATCCTCCTGACAAACATCCTTAATCTCCAAAGCGTGGTTAAGGTGCATCCTCATCCTCTTCATCTTAAACTCTGGGCGCTGGTTTATCAGCTTTCCGTCTTTATACCTGGACACGACACACACAGCCATAGCAGCATTAAACAGACGTGTGAGGCCTAATTATGTCCCGCTATGTTTGATGAACACAGTCTCATCTTACCATTGCGTTTCCGGTGTGGGGAAGGCAGAGACGTTCACTTGTAATTTAAAGGACTTCTGGCCAGCTGTTACTTCCACCACGGGTCCGTTTCTGTAGTCGAGGTTGATAAATGGCCTTTCTGGAATTAGGAGCATTCGATCATTCACATAAATTGCTTCAAAAGCGTGAAGTTTGAGTAACACTCGCCCGCTGTCATCTTGACAGGTGGCTCTAAATAAACGTTGTACATATCTCTTTTGCAGAGGGTGGCAGCTGTGAAATCATACTTACTGTGGCTTCAAATGGCTGCAGAGTTACGGCATGAAAACATTACAAACTTCCGATGAAATATGTACGCTCAGAATGTTTGTACCAATAAATCGCCTCCTGCGCAAGACGTGGTTGAGAAGTTCAAACACATTTCCTTTCTGTGGCTCACTGCACCGACTTCACAGCCTACAGCACTGAAAATAAAAAGTGTTGTGATTGTGTACTCATTTAAAACATACTGTATAACTCTATCTGAATAAGAAACGACTTTGTCTTATAAATGTAAATTTAAATCTGTAAGTAATAAAACGCATCACTGCTTAAATTAAAAGCCTAAGGGTTTTTTCCCCCCAGTTATTGGTTTAGTAGCTAATGGTGACTTATCTGAACTAATGGTGGCAAAGTAGATCTGCACTGATGCCTCATGATGGACATTACCGAGTCAGCCACTGGCTCTTACAACACTGTGAAACTGTCACACTAAATCTGAACAATCAGTGGTATCTCTGTAACGTAGTTCTGCTTTGGACTCTTTAGACGTCAGCCGGTCCGTCACTTCGGTCCAGACTGAATATCTCAACAGCTATTCGAGAAACTGACACAAATTCAGGAAGACACCCACAGATAAATGACCCCAAACAGTTGTGGCTTTTAGTAATATACTATAATATACAACACCTAACAAGTGGACTGAATCTAACAACAGCGATCTGATACTTTCCTCTAGTGCCATTAATCTCAAGCTTGTCCAAGGCTTTGGACGAGGACTTGTTTGTTTAAAAAAGTTGGACAAACCATTGAAATCTGATAGAGACTAAGAAAAGAAAAGTGCAAGAAAAGCAATCCTACCAGGAGAGATGACATCGCAATGTGACTAAGTGCAACAAGCAGAATAGATTCATAACATAACTTGGCAGCCCAAGTGTTGATTACTGACTCTGTTGGTCCACCTCCGCTCCCATAGCTGCAACCTGGGGCTTACAGTCCTCTAGACGCCTCTGGCTGATCAACTCCAGTGCTTTTGACTCAAAAAATAACCTAATGGCTGAAATATTTTGAAAGTTTGTTGGGTTTGCTTGGTTTAATAATTGGGCCCGAGAGAGGAGCGCCACATCCACTTAGCGAGTTGTGATTGTGCATGCAGCTACTGCGGAAGCATTATTGAGACTTCTAAGGACCATAAAGCTGAGCATCAGCACACAGCATATGCGTATGAATAATATGCATGATGCTCTCAGCAGGGTATGCAACTGGCTCAATGCCTAATGCTAGCATGCTGATCCATGAAAACATGTACGTTCAGCCTAGCATGGTTGTAGATTCTTGTCTGCAGAAACTTGTGGTGAATGTGGATTTGAACCCTTTATGGGGCAAGTGACCATATTTGCTGACTTTCCTGGACGTTCAATATGTTCACCCTGTGCCTCTCCTTGAGAGAACAGTGTGCACTTTGATTCAGTTTTTATATTAGTTCCAATGTCCCTACCTTAGGAAAAATGTCACTAAACAAATGTTCTTTATAAACGCTTTGTTACTGGTTTACATTGAACTGCACTTTGATTTATTTTTTGAGATTAGTGCCACTAACACCACCACCACAAGAAACATGTCACTAGATGAACTTGCCAAGCACTTTATAAATACTTTGTTACTGGTTGTGTACCTCAAACTAAAATGTTTCTAGATAAATGTTTTTTGCAGTTTGTTACTTTTTCTTTGATTTATTATAAATTCACCCTTTTTTCAACCGGACAAGTTACCATATATGGTAACTTTATTCATCTTGATTTGCAAAAGTAAAAATATCTTGACATATCCTTTAATAACACCCTAGGGTTGACATTTTCAAGTATTTCAAGGACTGCCCTACAAAGGGTTAAGGAGATTGATGTACTGAGATAAAGAGAGGCAGAATGTCCTGCCCTACTGCTTACCATGAATTATGACCTGAGTCTGTTGGGTTTGTGTCGTGTCAATGCTGGTGACGTTGCAGATGTACGGGCCGGTGTCCGTGACGTTAACGCTGTGGATGGTCAGGATGCTGACGGCCTCCGTGGCGTGAGACAGAGCCTCACGATGGGGCTTCGTGTCCACCCAACTGTTGGTCTGATGAGGAGAGACTGACTGTGAGTATCACCATCTGAAATTCAGGGTTTGTTTTAGATGCAACGTAGGACCATCCGTACCTGTTTGCCAGGGTACGACCACTGAATGTCCACCCCAGCGTTGAACTCCACCAGCGCCGTGCAGTTCAGGGTGAGGGCCTCCCCCACTATCAGCTCCACCGGGTCTTCAGGAAACAGCTTGACATCGTAAACCTGACTTCCTATCCGGGAAAAAAGAAAAAAAAAAAAGAGGTGGAAAGGGGGGGAGATGTAGTGGGACGGGGGAGGGAGACAGTGAGAGAGGTCACAGTGACACTGTCAGCAGTTTTTTCCTTCCTCACAGGACCAGAGGAAATGACTTTCCTTTGGAGCAGAGGAGCCATCGTACTATAAAGAAGCTGTCCGTCACAACCTCACACTGTTTCCATTCATGTGCCAAGCTACATCGCTGCAGGAAATTGCATTGGAATGCAGTGAAGCCTCAATTAAAGATAAGAGAGAAAAAGGCAAGAAACCCTTTGGACAGTGGCCAGTGAACCTGATATTCGAGCTGCGGTCACTGGAAATGACGCAGCATTAAAAAAAAAAAGAGCCCGTGATTGCCGGATTGTTTAAACACTCCATTAGCGTTCAGAGAGAAGACTCGCTACGAGTTTCTCCTCTGACTGATGCGGCTATTACTTTTGGCCGGCAGCGGTGGGTATGAGTTTCCCTTCGCCCTCTGAAGAGCGAGGTGAATGATCTCACACAACCGGGGTCTGTCGGAGTTCACATCGGAAACCTCAACATTAAGTCTCGCCTTACTTTCCTTAAAATTAAATTATGCCTTCCTCTTTCTCTTTCTTTTCTTTTAATTACGCTGCCGTAATGGCTCACTTTTTTATTTTTTCTTT
Organism: Stegastes partitus; assembly: GCF_000690725.1. Classification (NCBI taxonomy): domain Eukaryota; kingdom Metazoa; phylum Chordata; class Actinopteri; family Pomacentridae; genus Stegastes; species Stegastes partitus. The sequence goes on from NW_007577961.1 coordinate 213,935, forward strand.
AAAGAAAAGGGGAGTTGATTTTGCGGAAATGACATAATTCAATAAAAAGTCTCTGAAACTGAGGGATAATTGCTGCCATGAAGAATTATGGTGACAAGGCAGTCAGTCTTGCACCAACTTTGATTTCCCAGCTAATTTCTCTTTCAACAAGAGCGGAGTCTCAAATCTAATTTAAATATTTGTGCTGGCTCCGGAGTGTTTGTGTAACTGTTGAAGCTCTGCTGCGCTTCGAGCTGAAACTCGAAAACCCTTTGGAGCGAACACACACGCAGTGTTTTTACCTGTGGGGTGGATCAGGTAGTCGGCAGATTGGTACTCTTTGCCTCCCAGCGTGGCCATACACGAAACTCCAATGAGCATCGGCACACTGTCTATGATGTGCCTGGGGATGGACAGGCCTCGCTTGTTGTCCCACGTCATGCCATTCCTCTCCAGAGGCGCGGGGTACTGAGATGACACACAAAAAAAAGAATAATTCAGCTCATCGATCTGAAGCATCACTTGACAGCTTCAATTACAGGAAAGCAGTGTGATGGGGGCACGAACCGCGTGGAGAGTGACGTTCAGATCGGGCACCGTGACCAGACACGGCACTACGACTTGCGTGGAGAAGCGTGTGATTAAAATGGTCTCCAGGTTGCTGTCGCCAGCTCTCCGGAGGAAGGGATGCTCGGGGTCTGGACGCAGACAGAAACAAGGGGGGACGTTAAAGGATGACCCTGATAGCAGCTAGGTGGTAATGGCAGCTATTACCGGGGGTAACTTCATGAACAGACAGCCTGATCTCTCACAGCCTGATAATGACCCACAGGACGTCCCTTTATGTGGAGTTTATCATGATTAGCAACAGCTCAATGTGTCCCCACCTCGCAAATAGCATTAGGAGCTGCTATTACGCGTCGGCCGAGAGACAGACAATCCTCCTCTGAACAGTGTTACAATTTCACAGCGAGCTGGAGGATAATATCTCTGCTCTGTTTCATCACTAACACCTTGATGGTTCCCCTTTTTATTGTCTGCCTCGCAGGGTTTCGCGGGACGTGGCGCCGATTGTGTCTCATCGCACAAAACCTCATATTTCCACAGCAAGGGAGGGAAAACTATTCTAAAAATGCTTTTGCCGAAGACGATAACAGCGCGCTCGCTTCTTGTCTTGTTTCTCTTCAAAATTAAGCCTCCTGTTATTTTCACAGTTTGTCGTGCACCGCTGCAAAGGCCCAACAAAGGGGGCCAATCAAGAGGCTCATATTTCGGCCCCGCCGCAGGTCTAAATGCACACGAGTGGCAGAAATAATACACAACTCCTCGCTGTTGAAGTTCTCATCAATAAATCTCTGCAGGTATTAGAGTGCAATCAGTTTGGAAAGAGGAGCATTTTAAATGTGCTTTGCTGTTGTGCGCGCAAGCCTCCAGCTGTACGCTAACATTGGGGCCACATTGAGTGTTTAGAGGACAGATCAGACGGGGTAAAGGGTCGACATCTGCCCGTCTAATTGAATCCACATGTGTCCCCTCTCATCCCACCAAACGCCGGCTCTAATTTATGGGCCGCAGTTTCATCTGCTTCTGATCAGCCCCCCGGTTACATCTGTGGAAACTGTTTTGGCACCTTGTCAGAGGGGATAAGCAGGCGTTTCACACGAGTGGACTGGTCAGCAGGATTCCCCTACATGACAGTCATCCGTCTCTCTGCCTACCCTGATGTGTGTCCCACAGAAACAGTACAGAGGCCAAACTCCGAGGCCTAAAAGTTGGCTGTGAAAGCGGCATTATCACGTGCCAAGATCACACCACTTATCAGATTTGACACCCTCATAAAACACATGAATAACCTCATAAAAAAGGATGAATTAAAAGACAGTTTTATTTCAATATTTTGGAAATTAGCAGCAGATTCTTTCTCTAATTAGGAAGAGCGAATGAGCCTGTCTTTATCAAAAGCTTTGCATCTCTAATTTCCGAAACATTAATCCTGCCAGCTTCCACGGTGTTACCGAGGCCAACTCATCAACTTCCAATTCTAATAATGCTGCGGCCCGCTTTGATATTGAAGCAATATTCAAACAGGGGATCTGTTTCAGGAGGACAGCTGTGGTTTTCATGTGAAACTCCCAAGGCAAACAGAAGTAAAGATTAAAGGTTCCACACAGCCAAGGAGCCTCAGAGCTGCAGACCAGTTCAGGCTGGCGAGAAGATGAAACATGTTCTCTTTAAAAGCAACAGCAAACGCACACACATGCACACACACACACAACTCTAAATATAAAAGAAAACTCATGGTCGGATAGAACATGTTTGTTTAAAACTGACAATTTAATTTCCACAACTGATGTGTTCCACAGTCGGGCAATTAACTCTAAAAGAAAAGACAAAAACACTAAAACAGTCCCTTTTAATGAATATTTTACGCTGAGCCAGTGAGGTTAACAAGTCATTTAATTGTTTTCAATTTTCGTTTTCAAGTGAGCGTGTGTGTGTGTGTGTGTGTTAATGTGTGTGCAGGGCTGTGGGAGTGTGACTCACCCCTCACAAAAACATAAACGCTGACGGCAGTGGTGCCGTCAATGATGGCCTTGACATCCTTATAATAGCAGCGGTAGTAGCCCGTGTCTTTGCCCTGCGCCCCGTTCAGGACCAGCCTCTTGCAGTACGGCCTCCCCGGCTGCCCGGCGCACTCGCTGACTAACGCGACCGTCTGCCCGGGGGCCCCGGTGCTCGGAAGCTGGGCCTGACGGTCGCTCAGCTCCTGGCCGACCAGAGTCTGATCAGGCCAGGCCCAGGCCAGAGTGCGTTGTCCCCTGAGGAGACACCGATCAGAGGAAACAGAACAGATTAGACAGTAATTAACAGGGACAAAAAAACCTGAAATGAAATAGTTTCAAGCCAGATTTATTCAACAATGAGTCGTGTGTGTGTGTGTGTGTCTGGTTGGGTTTGTAACGATGCTACAAATTCCTCTCCGCATCCACACATATCTGTTTCCTTTGTGCTTTGTCACATAAATTCGGTTATGTTAACCCGGAGGCCTTACGAGCGAGATTGAGAGGAATCATAATGGCTGTCTGAAAACCAATAGCTACGCTTTCACCACCTGCCTCCGCCGAATACAATCGTCCACATTTGCAGACGGTGCCAAAATGTGATGGCTGGAAATCACATAAAAATGACTGAGGGCAGTGGAAGTACCGGCGGGTTATTTTCCAGCTCTTGTGAGTAATGTCTGTCTATCTAGATTCTAGAAAAGTGCACACTGTAGAGACTAAAATGAAGATCTCCACTCGGCGGTGTGGTCAAGTGGAGTTTACCTCCAAACAACTATTTAAGGTCCGAGTTGGAAAAAGGCCAACATTACCACCAGCCTTCCAAAGACAGCACAGAAACAAAATGTTTAATGGAGCTTGGCAGCTGAGAGCGCAGCTGAGATTTCATAAGGATAAAGGATGGTTATTATGACTGAATTCATATCTCACATAGGCTCAGTTTAAACCAGTGCTGGCTGCGCTTTAGAACAAGAAATCTCTGTGTGTCTTACAGGACGCAGCCCGTTGTTTGTATGATTTAGATCATGTAGAAAAAGGGCTTAATGTGTGTGGACATTTTTCTCAGTCGAACCGAGGATCTAATCTCACACAGAGTATGTTAGTAAATCCCCTGAGAACAACCTGTAATTTGGGGATTCATAAATAAAATTGACTTGACTAGTTGCCATTAAAAACAGGCGGCGTACAAAATACTGTGCACTGAAAAACGTTCAACAACAGCAGCGGTGGAGGACGTGGTCGGATTCTTTTTTTTAAATAAACAATAATAGCAGCCTGTTAAAAAAACATCCTATTATGAATAAACCTCTGACATTCAAAATGTTAGCAAAAGCATTGTGAAAAACATTCACATTTATTATGAAAAGTTAAAGTAGTAAATGCAGAAAAACAGCCCCTGTTAGTTTTTTACTTTTATACTATCTAATGTTTATTACTGAGACATTAAAAAGCTTCTTCTTTTTTTTTTTTTAGAGAAAAAGCAGCAAATTGTCCTACTTGGGAACCACGAAGTGTTGCATGAAAAAGGCTCTAATTTTATATTCTGTTGGCTGATTCATTTAATAACAGTGCACCCTATCTAATTTGACACTTTGTATTCAAACTCTTTGTAAAAGTAATCACTATCTACATCTGTTAAAAACTGTGGAACAAGAAGTGTTATTATTTCTCTCTGGAGTGGATTAAAAACATAAAGTGGCATCAAAAGTTCACTTGTTAAGCAAACCACACTGTAAAAAAATACGGTAAAGTCAACGGCAGCAAAGTTGCGATAAAGATGCCATGAAGTTAAAATAAATTAGGAGATATAATTCAAAAAAGATTTAAATTACAGATTTTCCCCTGTAATTGTACAGGTAGAATTATAAATGGTCATTGTTAAAAAAAAAAAAAAAAAAAAAAAAGCTCTCAAATATGATAAAATCTATTTAATAAAACAAAAGTGCATTTAAAGTGCACAATATAAATGTTAATATCTTTTTTTTAAAAACAGCATATTTAATATAATTATTTCATCAGTTATCAATAGAGACCTGTCAATGTACACATTTCTGTAAGAAAAATTACAAAAATGTAAATTAACACTCAGGTTACTGTCTTTTAAATCTACTGTACGGGATATTTTTAATGTTTTTCCTTTAATGTTTTCCTTAAATTACTACCAACTGAAGTAACAGAGAAGAACTCTTACTGCTAAATAACAGCCAGATATTGTGTCTGTGGCACATTTGGTTTTTTAGAGTATTTGAATTTGACAGTATTCTACTTTTTTTTTTTTTTTAACTGTTAATTTTTTTTTTTTTAATTTCCCTTTTTTTTGTTTGGTGTCTTGTTTTACTAAATTAAGTTTTAAAATGTGCAAAATGTATATATTGTGGGATAAAATGATGGTAAAAATTTTGTAATGCAGATTTGTTTACATTAAAAAAAATAAAAAAATAAAAAAAATAAATCCTGTATTTTTACCAATATGTTCTCCTAATATGAAAAATGCTGAAAATAATCTGTATTAATTTACAGTAAATATCTGTAGAAACAAAACTAAAGGGTACAGATACCTTTCGTAAATCTGTATGTTGTACTTTTTTTTTTTTTTGTCTTTTCATTAATGTAGATTTTCTTTTTTTGACTGACTAAAAGAACAAACAGTGAATCATGCCCAAGCTCACATCCATAGTCCCAAACCACACACACACATACCTGCATGTAATAGTGAGTGTTTTGTGGACGGGAATCACGAGGTCGTCTGTGGAGCTGTCGAGGATGGGCGGAGTCATAGAAAAGCCTATCACCAGACCTGTGGGAGCGAAACACGGCAACTACATTAGATTCATGTTACACAGGTCGCCCAGGACCTTGTGTGGTTTTGACGGAGCTGCTGGTCGGCCGTCAAATCTCCGACACACATCAGGAATCTGAAACCCGACACATTGGTTATTACATTTACAAGCTGTAAGGCAATCTGCGGCTAAAGCACTCGGTCACCCAGAAATCACGGCCCACTCATGAGGCAACGCTGCCTCCTCCTCCTCCTCCTCCTCATCCTCCTCCTCCTCCGCTGGAAAAGCCACAAAGACCATTTACCCTTGATTCATTACCAATGCATTCACTGATTTGTGCTCGGTTAATATGGCCGTCTAGAATGTCATTACCGTCTCACAGTCTCCTCAGGGTGCTATTAGTGCTTAGTCAGACTCTACACCTACAGTCTATCATATATAAAAGTGTCACCGTGACTTATGTCCCACCTGGATGACATTACAGATGAAAACACACACAGAGCGACGGAGCAGAGACTGACTATTTGGTAGCGGCGAAGGATTTATGTGCATTTGCAAAACAAATGATAACCATTTGTCACACCCGTCTCTGTATTTGTGATGTGTGTAGGAGCTAATGTACTGTTTGTTTGCACTTTGCCGGCTCGGCTTTTACCAGCCGCTTCAAGGACGAGCAGAGCGGCGTCTTGAATCTCTGAATACCGAAACTCACCGGCGCATTGGAATGGCAAGTCAGCTTTAAAAAAACAAACAAAACAAAGAGCTAAATTCCTTTCTTGATTACAGATCACTAGAAACTGTAAAAACAGAAAGAGTCATCGATCGTCTGTGCTTGAACATTTCAGCAAAACGAACCGATTCCAAGGTCAACACTGTGTTATTTCATCATCACTTTATTCTATTTGTCTTATTTAAAATGACACCAATAAATAAAATGCCTGCACTCTTTCGCGCAACTGTGAAGCCGTTATTGAATCAGCGACAAGCAACAAGAACATGGGATGAATTCTGAGTTTTCAGCTTAACTGCAGGCAGTGTTCACACAGAAATTAAAATAAATTAAAATTTAAGTACAGTCGTGATTTGATAATCCAACACTAAATGTAAAAGCTTCTTTTATGTCGGATAGCAAGGCTGTGGGATTGTCAAAACAGATGTCGAGATACGAGGAGGGCTTGATGCTTGAAGGGTAATTTGTTGTTAATGTTTGTTGTTTATAGTTGTTATAATAACTAGTGTATTGTTAGAACACTACGCATCGCTGGATTTCACACCTAATTGTGCACAAGCCCATCGGTTGACATCTGTAGAAGCCAATAATGTAATAACAGTCGATTACGTAACAACGGCCGACAATAAATTTGCACTTCTTAAAATGTAATAGGCCAATAACGTAATAAAAGTCCTTAACTGATAATATCTTTTGGCCAATAACGTAATAAGTTATAACCCTTAACAATCCGAAAACCTTGCTAGCCGACAGGTTTTTCGGAAATACGAACGGAACCCATAAAAAATAGCGTTAACATACCGACAGCCTTGAATTCCAACTCCGACATGAAAGTTTATCTCTCAAATAAGGGTAACGGCGTATTATCTGACTTAACAATCCGACAGATTTGCTTACCTTTCGTAATAACTGGCCAATAATGTAGTAAGTTATTACGTTATTGGTCTGGTAAAAAAAAAAATTCTTTGCAAATGTGACAACCAGCCAATAATGTAAGAAGTTATTACATTATTGGCCAAAAAGTTATTACATTATCGGTTCAGGACTTTTATTACATTATTGGCCAGTTATTACGTTGTTGGCTGTTATTACGTTATTGGCTTCTACAAACATCAAAGGTAAGTAAATCTGTCGGATTGTTAAGTCAGATAATACACCGTTATCCTTATTTGCGAGATAAACTTTCATGTCGGAGTCAGAATCCAAGGCTGTCGGTACGTTAAGCCTATTTTTTATGGGTTCCGTTCGTTTTTTCCGAAAAACCTGTCAGACAGCAAGGTTTTCAGATTGTTAAGGGTTGGACTATCAAGTCACGACTGTACCTAAACATCTGCAGTATGTAAATTAGTAGCACTTATGGGCACTTGGGGAAATGTTGTACTTGCTGATTCCACAAGTTTTAGATTTTTGCAAAACTTCTAATTACGTAACTTCAACCTTTTTTTTTTTTATCTGATTGATTTATGGCATTATAAGTGCTGCACAGAAGACATCTTTGGGTTCTTTTCTACTTCTAGCCATGATCGTGCTGCTTCCATAGAGGTTGTGTTGCCGGAGAAAATGAGAAAATGAGTGAAAACGAGAGAGCAGCACAAAACAGCGAGTTCAAGGGGGTTAAGCAAATTTCATACACAGGGGTATAAAAGAGCAGCATGTGCACATTTTTAAATAACTGACTCATGCATCTTAAAATGTGCGGAACACCGACCAGACGCCAGCGGGGAGAAAGCGGTAAAAATGTTTCACAGTCGCGACCTGGTGCCAGTCAAAACCAAGAGCTCTGGACAGCTGCGAATTTTGTAGACAAACCCCAGCCTTTCCAACACATCCTGCTGCCCGGGGAGCACAATGGAGCAAAGTTATTCTCGTGTAAATATTTTGCTAATCGTGTTTACAGTAAAGGCTGATCCCGGTGGAAGGAGACTGATCGGACCGGGCTCCTTCTAAGACAGAAGATCCCCTTAACTTCATGGCTTGAACCTGAAGTGAATTAGAAACTTTTGCTTCAAGAAGAGAAGAAAATCACTCGCATATCTGGATGCTAAATATAAAGCTACAACCAATAGTGGCCCTGAAAGCACAACTAAACACTGAAACAATGCAGGAGATGTCTGCAATAACATCTTTATTATAATTTTCCATGAATCTCCTATAATCTCATGGGTCACAAACCATGGCAACAACAGGCCAAACAGTAAAGTCATATCCAGGTGGGTTCGCCTCCTTTTCAGTGCCCTCTGGAAACAGCTGCTTTTCCGTTGTCATGTTCAGGGTTTCTGCATTTGAATGTATTTACAGCCAGCTTTACAGGTGGTGTTTGGTTACCTCTGGACTGGGTCTTTATGTTAAGATGCGCAGCTGTTTTGCTTCCTCTTTGCTGTACAGATGAGAGAGCGCCATCAATATTCTCACTTAACTCAAATAAGCATCTTTCTTAAAAGGGTGAAATCCTCCTACGGACAGCGCGCACTCTTGCTTTCCTAATGAAAAAAAAAGATAAATATTGCTTGACATTTGAAATATCCGTGTTCGTCATATCTGTTTCTGTCTGGGTGCAGATATTAAAGGAACTAGTGTGTAAGATTTAGGATTTAGTGGCATTTAAAGGAGGTTGCAGACCCCTTTTTTTCAAGTATGTAGGAGAATCTGTGGTGGCCTCACTTTAATGTAAAAAATACAAAAGTTCCTTTCTAGATCCAATGTTTGGTTTGTCCCTTCTGGGCTACTGTAGAGAGAAGACACCATTCTAGTCTAACACAAACACAGTGACTCATCGCTAAAGGTCATTATGCACTGAGGGAAATATAGTGATGATGAATAAATTCCCATTTTTGCCAAATAGATCCACCTAAATCAAGCACACACACACAAAAAACTGATTTAATGATTTAAACGCACGAATGTAAAGTGTGAAAGCTAATATTGCAGAAAACAAACCGAAGTGGGAAGTGGTGTCAGACCATGAAATCATTCCCAGCTTGGCTCCCAGCAGGTTATTCCTTCCCTGCTCCTTCAGAGATCTTTAACTCGGCCTCAGAGGACCAGCAAAGTTCCCCCCCCAACATATTGTCTCGGCTCTGATGTGAACCCGCCGCCGGCTTCGGTCCCATCACCACCCCGCAGCAGCACAGCACGCCTTTGTCCAGCCTTCCTCACACCTCGAGATGTCGAGAAGCCAAACTGTGTCAGAAGAGACATGCGATGGGGAGCCAACGCCGGGCCCCCCCAAGAGCTGAGGGCGAAGGGGAAAGTGTGAAAGGAAATTCCTGTCAGGACGTTTTTTTTTTACTATTTTAGGAAGAGCAGATTTCCTTCGCTGACACCAAGGGAGGCGAACGAGAGGGATGGTCTCCTTGAGCCCTGGCTCGGTCTTCAAGGGCAGCAGATAGATGAGCCCTGGACCTCCCACACCTTTCCATTAAGATCTCAGTGCCTCCTGTTGCCCACAGCAGAGCTTGATGCAGAGCATATGGCAAACTCTGCCATGTCGTACCTCACAGTGTAAAACTTCAACTGCACTGGGTTTAGTTGAAGTGCTGTTTTGCGTAAATCTCACTTGTTTAATTTAGTGGATTTTATCAACTTGAAACTACTTTTTGTCCCCTTAAAGAGGCATTTTAATTACATCAGAAGTGTGAAAATTAGGTTTGTGTCTGACGTCATGACATTCACGTTTCGTCAAAATTTATGCTGCAACTCACCAACTATTTTATAAAGTTTTCTAAAGAGTTAAGAAAAACAAAGAATCCAATTACGCCATCACGTTTTATATTTTCTGTTGAGCAAATAATTGAGTTGGAATACTGAAAAATTCAAGTTGATTTTTTGTTAAATTTAATTAAATGAAATGCAAACCGGTCATTTGAGAAGAATCAAATTATTCCAGAACATATAACTGGAAAGGATGCCATTCGTATTACTTGCTAACTTAATTTGGATAAACATAATTCAACTGAAGCAAGTGATTAAAGTTGGTCCAACAATTCTCTTTTTTCAGTGTGACTCAAATCAACTTTTCCACACTGACATCGTTAAAGCTGCACTAATCAATATTTTCTAATTGATATAAGATTAATAATGTATACTTCGACAATATGGGCTGTGATATGGGTCAGTTCCTTTCAGCTTTGTGGAGCATTTTTACATTTTTAGCTTATTGTTTTGGTTTTGTGACCTGCAACGTTAGTAATTAGTTTCACTCTCACGACTTTTGTAAGCTACCTCAGGTGTTCATTTCTGCAGTTTGTCAGTGATACACGCTTTAATAAGCTCGCTATTTGCTACCTGCTCAGCACCAAACAGCAGACTGACGAGCTTCACAAAGAGCCCAAGAACATCACGCTGCTGCAGATACGAATCTCAGGAGTCGGTGGAGACCAAAATGGAGCTAAAAGTCAAACGAATACTAGATTTACATGCAATGGAAAGACAGAACTGACAGAAACAATTAAAACAACTTTTTTTTTAACTGTGTCTCAGTGGCAGAAAAATCCTTTACATGAATGTGTCCCTCTTGGTGGAACAATATTTGTCATAGATTTGGACGTCAAAACAAAAACACTAATCACATCATGTGGGGGAGCCATCGAAAAATCGCTCATGTGTGGACAAATTGCTTGTTCTGTTGTTTTGACAGAAGCACCTTTTGCTTCAAAGCCGCCATGTGGAGCCCTCCAACTGTGATAATGTCAAAGAAGACACGGTCAGAGACAGCAACCAGACCGCTGCCCACACAGATCTGACTTTCTGCTTCTGCCAAATGATGGGTTCAAACATTAACAGACCGAGTGGACATCCCTATTGTCATCAGGAAAACGTGCACACTGTGGTTTAAAGCGCATTCCAGGATAAAGGATCAAGTGCAAAACAAGCAAATCACTGCGCATTTATATGAAGAACATATTCAACGGTAAATGAGGAAAAAAATGCAGGAAATCAAGGGAAAATATACAAAAACTGTGCACAGGCTGAGACACGAGTTGTGCTCTATGCACAGCCTGAGTGATGAGCCAAATCCCCATTGTAGCCGAGTCTCAGTGATGGATGCTTCCCTTGCAATCTGCTGAGAGATCGCACACTGACAGACAGGATGCAAATTGTAAATCTTTTTGAAATGTCATGACTGACTGGCATGCTCTGAAAGATAAAACTAGCAAGATGTTGGAGCTGCATCTTGGGGGGGCAAATCAGGACGAGAAACACACACAGGGAAGACTTCACTTTGGTCTGTTTGAGTTGAAAACGCTCCAACATACAGTGGATGTGTCTATCACGCTATCCAAACCGAAAGGCATCCGCACAGGTCATTCACAGTGATAGATTTCATGACAAACATAAGCTCAGCACTTCTGACACGGTCTATTTCCAGGGTGAGTTTGAGGATAACTGGCTCCACGTTACTTCAAGTCAGGACTTTCGGGCTCTTATAGATCACTTGTCATCCTAAGTGGCTCCCTCATCATCAGTGCTGAAGGAAGTGCTATAAAGTCATAACTTACAGAGTGCTGGGTTTCACATGACTGCCAGCCAAAACAGCCACCCGCCTCTCTGCAGTTTGACACTCCAGACTGATGAGATTGCAGGGAAGGGGGCATTACTTTATGCCTTATATTCTGTAGGTGACTCGCATGCGTGATGCTCCAGGAGCTGCTCATCCTCTCACCCTCTGTTTCACAGTGATGGAAATCTCCTGTGCCAGATGTCAATATGTGCCATATGGATGCCCTGCATAATGCATGCACCGCCCTGCATTTACCAACACAGCATACGGAGGCCTGTCAGCCAGTCAAAATGGTTTAGGAAAATATACAATCCCATTAGTAATTGTTTGCAACACTGTCAAATACAATCAAAAGCACCCTTTGCTCCAGTTGAACGGTCTCATGAAACCAAGGAAAACAAAGCACATTAATGCTCAGAGGTCTGATAGCGTATCTTGTCGCGATAATAAACACATTTTCCTGCTGTGACCTTTCATGCGGCTTTTCCTGCCAGATTGTTGTGACTGTTATCACTCAGTCAGCTCATTTATCTTAATACGCATTAAATTTTGAAGTACAAAAAGGTTAACAGCCGTATATTGTGCGAGCTCCGTCCACGAACAACGGTTTCGGCCGGAGGACAGTCGGCAAACACAGCGATGTAGGTGGGCGGTGGGTGAACCGAGGTGCAGCTGCAGCCCGACTGTACACATGGACGTTGCTTTGACAAGAGAAATGACTGTTTGACTTCAAACTGTGACTTACTTTTCTGTCGTTTACAACACAAGCGATAAGGATTGAGCTGTAATTAATGTCAAGTTTACTTTGCTGAAAACCATTTCTGAAACTGCACTTTGGTGAAACGTATTTTTCCAACATACAGCCTCTGTTAGTTTCTGAGACATTACATTGAGTCAGTGAATTTCATTTTAGCTAGGTTAGTTAATTTAGTTTTTTTAATTAATTCTTATCATCTAAGAACTACACTGTAAAAAAAAAAAAAAGAAACAAAGAAAATGTTACAAAAAGTGTGAAAATGTGGCAGGAAAGATGGAATATTGTAACATTAAAAAAATCTTTTTTTATTTATTTTAAAATCTTTTTTTATTATTGTTAATTTATAAAAATCTTGATTTTAATTCTGGATATAATACACAGTTTTGGCCTGTTTTTTCATGTCTAAAATGTGAGTATATATATATATATTTAAAAACTTTGTGAGGTGAGGGTTGAAACTAAAAATAATATGTTTTATGTGATCTTAGCCATCATCTAGAATTTAACAGATGTGGGGAAAGTGCAAAATAATAATTTCAAATTATTTCTATTTATTAATCCTTAATATAAACATTTTCTTTTCTTTTAAACAATAGCAGATGCCTCTAAAATCTTTTGCTAATTTAATTACAGTGTATTTTACCGTCAAATGTTGTAAAAGAACAAATGATCATTTTTACAAATACAGGCTTTAAATGTGGACATTAACAGCTGTGGACATGTGAATTAATACCTCTTCTGGGATGTTTAAAATGATAATAAACTGTAGATTGTTAGAAAAAAAAAGTTGAAAGCTGTTAAAAACTGTTGATTTTTTACATGACTTTTGGAAACAGTCACTATTTTTACTTTTCATGGTCACAAACAACAGCTGTAACATTTATGAAGCACTGCATTGAGCTCATATTTTTATTAATCCTACTGATAATAACATGAATATTAAACAGATGACAAGTGCTTCCTGCTCTCAGCACCACCGGGGGTTTGATTTGTTCTTTCCTGTTATTTTACAGTGGTTGGCAACAAGTTTTTCTTTCTCTTTGTATGATCTTCAAGTTTTGCTTTTTTAATCTTTCAATGGTCCAGTATTGACAGCATGATGCAAGTAATAATAATGTGATTTATAGACATGTCACCCTCATTAATCAAACATCAATAATAACTTAATTTTGCACATGATCCATGATGGTGAAGGTACAGAAAAACAGAAATGCATTGCAAGAATAACACACACACACCCCTAAAATTTCACTAATTATGTTTTTATGTCTAATTAAGAGGAGCCAAACTCCTCTTGGCTCCCCAAAAAATGCTTGCATGACAATACAGTAGTAAAACAGTGACTGCTGCTTTCATAGATTACACTAATTCAACTGATATATTTCCAAACTTAACAGGACTTCATTAGAACTAATGGTTGGCTGGAAGTTCAGAAAAACAGACTCCAACAACACGCTCTGTTAGTAAAGTATGTGTGTCGTATGTAAAGTTATTTGCTGAGCTGAAAATATGAGCGTTTCAGATAGTTTGCTGTGGCTAATAGCATCAGACAGAAACAACATTTATCTGTTTAGAATGACTCCTTGGCCTTTAAAAAAACAGAAAGATCCAAATGGACGGTGATTGGCAAATGTGAACACGGGCAGTGAGCCAAAAACATATCTGAGCCTGGTTCCTCTGTTTTCCCATGCATTCCAGCTGCTGGTGCAGAGATAAGCAGCAGCTTTGGGCGATTACTCCGCCAACAAAAAGCAGCATCACAGTGTAACCTAAAAAGATAAAAAAGCACAATAATTCCAAGTTGACTTACTCCTTCTGTTATCCCACGATTACACGGGATATAAACACACACGAGCTGAGATGTGCTAAATACTTCAGACAGATAAATGTTGCGTTAGCTGCCAGTAAAGTATTAATTCTGTCTAATTTTCTACACTTGAGGCACTTGAAATGACACCAACGACTTTACAGACTTTGTGATTCAGCGCGGCGTCTGAGACTCACCAGGGATCGTCAAAAAATTGAAAAAGGAGCTCTTCGTTGAGACGCCGTTGTATCAGAGAGACAATTAACGGATTGCGTCCTTGGAAAGACAACAACAATTTGACATTGCCCTTAAGAAATGTAATTATCTCCGTTGTTGAGAAAACCTTATGCTCACTGTGGGAGTAATGTATGTAGCCGGCACTGGAGCCAGCTGTCTCCGCCAAGCAAGCACCAAGAAGAACTGCAGAGCATTTGTTAAAAGCTAAAGAAGGGAACTGATAAGCGCTTTCGTAGGTAAAACGCAATTTAGACAAGGCGGCGAAAACATTTCCGTTCGGGTCTCAAACATGCCAACAACGTGGCAGAGATCACACAGAGGTGGCTGCATTAAACGCGTGAGCTCCCACAGCTGCTTTCCCGGCCGAGCCTGCATGCCTCGGCGGTGATGGAAGTGCCAGACGTACTGTATATATCTGAGCTAAGTGCCAGAAGTCAGGATTCTTCAAGGACAATTGTGATTGCTCACACAGCCGGACCATCGGGAGGCACTTTGATGTGTCAACCTCACATACCTGAGCTGACAGCGAGGAAACATGTGCGACTTCGTGCTTGTCAGTTGAAATGTGTAAACAGCGGAGGAACGTCTTCAGTGGCTGCTTTAAGTCCAGAATTACTCATACCCATGTGAATGTATATTTGACTAAGGGGCTTCTTATGAATGGAAATGAGTCACAAAAAGACATTAAAACTGCATTTGTTGTTTTTACATCTTCATTTAAAAATCCATCTTCCTCTTTCTTAGTGATCAATGAGAAATCCCTTACATGCCGCCACAGCAATCAAGTGCTTTGTGTGATTGCTAACAATCGTTCTTCAAGTCCTCACTGGGATTTTGTCCTCCAGGTCCTTAAGGTTGGTTCTCGCCAATACTTTGGTCTTTAGTTCTCTGATTCTCGATTTGCTTCAGGTCTAAACCAGCTGGTTAATACGGGGCGCCCCACTACTAATGACCAGATAAAACGTAGTTCTCAAACACAACATTAAATTTGAATGAATTATAACAAAATATTAAATACAATTAATAACACTGTTCATATTCTTTTGCCATATTAACAATATTTGTATTATCAACTGATTTAAAATTAGTCCTTACTGCGTGTTTACTAATTTTACACTTCCTGGATGTGGGGCGCGGCTACAGGAGTGTGTATGTACGTTGAAAGACTTTTCGTGATCATGTGACCTCAGCCCGGGCTCTGATTGGCAGCTGCAGACTTTCTCACAGGACGTAGCTCGGTGGACCCGTCCACTTTTGCTGTAAGCCAATTAATTTAGTCTTTATTTGCGTTTGTCTTCTGTGGTTGGATATGAAAACTGTCCTTTGTCGTTCTTACGACTACGCTTTAAATACGTATCTGACAGCATCACACGGCCTCTCCCCTCCTCTTCTACTAGATCACAACTACTGTCGTGATGACTTAATGCATCGGCCGTGCTGTCAATGGAGAAAAGGCTGCTCACAGAGATGATTGACTTCAACCAAAAACAAATAGAGAAGTTTGCTGAGCAGAAAGAGAGAAGAGGCTATTTTTTGTTCAAATAGTACGGCTCCAGATTGCATTTGCGATCTTTTCTTTTGACAGTGTGTGAACTGATGAGCATGGTGATCATGACGCTGTGTTAGTGTCGCTGTAACCGGCACAGGAAGCTGCTGTGTGGACCACAGTAGTAGTACTTCTATAACTTTGGTGTACTGCAGTACTTAGGCTTAAAAATGAGGTCTTCTTGTGAAAAACAGAGCATTCGCTGTTTGTCCTCACATAGAAAAGACCACGTGTAGAATACATGTACGTCGCCGTAGTTTATAGTATAAAATAAAACAGAAAGTCATAAAATATATAAAGTATGAAGTCATTTTTGGTCACACACCTGTCAGAGCACACAACAGCCACCACTAGCATCTACCTGCTATGTGAGGCGTTCAGGGAGCATCAGTAAATTGTAGTGTCTATCGATAAGAAAATGTTCAGAAAATCATATGTTTTGCCTTTGACCAGGTGGGAGGTGTAACAAAATGAGAAAGTGGGTCGTACTGGTGCTAAAAAGTTAGTCTGGAGCCCTGAGTAGTGTTTTTTTCATTATTCATGTTGTGTGTTTTGAGTTTGTACCCCTCGACCACCAAACATTTTTATCAGCCGCCACTGGTCTAAACTCTGACCCCGCTGCTCCAAAATGTCGATGTTTTCACCATTACTTTTCCATTTCGGCCGCATGTTTCGGATCATTGTTTTGCTGGAAGGTCTGATGCTATCCAAGGACAAGGTTGTGTGCAGACAGCCTGATGTTTTCCTCCAGAATCTTAATCTCACCCTCTTTTCTCATGATGTTGTTTACTTCGACAAGGCTGTCTGGCCCATCGGCTGAAAAACACCCTCAAAGCATCGCATTCTCACCATCGCGCTTGACGTAGAGACGGTGTTCTTCGGTTCCAGTGTTTTTCCTTTCATTCACAGAACGAGGGCCTATTTCCAAACAAGTGTATTTTCATTTCATCTGACTGCAGAATTGATGACCACAGACTTTCTTTTTTGCCCAGGTGACCTTTTGTGAGCCTTAGTTGTTCTCCATGAAAATTGCAGCTTTGCTCTGTATCTGCTGAAGATTCTGTTTTAAGATGTTTTTACCAGAATTGCTCAAATTCATCAGGGTGACCTTGTTGGTGATCCTTACATTCATCATTTTTGCCAGTACAGAGTTAACCTTTTGCTACCTATGTGACCTTTGACATTTTGCACAGTGTGGAGCTACCTTTACTTGATTCTGCTTTGCACCGAGGACGCTGGCACTTGAAGAGAATCGAATACGGCTTTATAGCCTTTCTCTCATTGATGATCTCTAATAGCAGCTCAGTAAGCTCTTTGACTTTTTTCTTCCATGACTTTAAATTGTCTACTAACTGACTAGAGAACTGCTGCATCAGCTGTTCTCAATTCATAGTCAATTTATGGTAATTACAAGGACCATTTGAAATCGCATAAAGGCTGCATTTTCTCAGAATCTGCGATAGATTCAAGGGATATAAATAACTTTAGACAAGACATTTCTAGCAAAGAAGTAAAAGAAAATAACACAATGTTTCATTGTTTTTTGTTAATATCACGTAGAAAACTACTGGTCAGATAAAAATTCTCCATAAATCTAAAGTTGGTGATTCGTAAGAAGAACTTTAGGCTTAACAGTAGATATTAGGGTTAGAATACCAAAAAGGTGCAAAAGACTGTTGCCTTCAAGTGTTTTGCACCAATTTAGTTCTGAGAGATATTTAAAAAATGTGAAATCAATAATGCTAATAAAAAACCTTGTATTTTTGGCAGCTGTAGGTCCACACTGAAGCTGATTATGGCTTTCTGCCATGCCTATTGATTTGCAGTGGAACTTCAGAGATGTAAATCATGAAATTTCCAGCACTCAGATTCACACAGGAAGATTTGTCTCCTGTCACACTATCTTTCTCTGCCCTCACATCTCCTGTCTGATTCTCTGCTGCGTCCTATAAAATATGCAAAGACCAAATTCCTACACAGTGATAAAAAAAGGGGAAAAAAATGCAAAAGCAGCCCACAGTTTCCAAATCACAGTAGAAATGCATGAATCAAACAACTGCGTGTTTCGAATCACTCGTTTCCACTCCTCCTGACCCTGCTGATGGCTGGACGTGAGCAGAAAGTGTGGCTTTATCTTTCCGTTGCGGTAAACAAGATTCCAGAAATAGAAAGAAAAAAATGGAAGTAAAACTAGTTCTGCATAGTTACAGGGGCGCTGCTATTCAATTGTGCTTGTTATGCAAGGAGCTGCGGAAAAATGAACAACAAAATTGCTCAAGTCAGTGGGACTACGATAATACATCAGATCTTTAACCCATTTAAATGCCACTGCGTATGTGCACTCGCATTATCCTTCGCAGAGCTCTCTTCATGGCTCATTCCGGTGGTTTCGTCACATCCAGGCAGCGCTGAAGCTGGACTTCCGAGCCCATGAAGGACACCTGCTGACGAGATAAATCACACGCGCAGAGGGGAAGGAGCCGAGATGCCATAAGGAACTCTAAGCCAGTAAAAAATGCAAAGCTTCTTTGACAAGGCAGGCAGGAGTTGTGGCGCATTAAAGGTAAGCATGCAGATGAGAGCGCCTCTCCCCACATGCCAACGACACGGGGCCGCATGAAAGCGTGTGAAAAAAACAGAGCGGTGTTTTTCATCGCGAGCAAATTTCCTGTTTTCTTTATCATGTTCGCGCTTCTCCCATTTCCCTTTTTCATGGACGGTAAGGACGATTTTGCCGTCAGTGTTTTCCGCGCTCCTCTGTAGTTTTGTCTCTGATCAGTCACATGACAGGAACGGGAAAAGAGGAACTTTGTGTAAACAAATAAAGCTTTTCTCAGAGTCTCAGTTTGGCACAAAGGATGCGACGGGGGAGTCGTTCAGAAATAAAGACGTGGGTTTGAACACATACAGTGATTATGATAAGGTATAGGAGCTGCTACATGAATGAAGAAAGTGCCTGGATAGTCATTAGAATTTTAGATTTTACAGCTGGGACTTTCCTTCAAATAAAAATCACACGGGGTTAAATGAAATAGCAAATGTAATAAGTGGATTTTCTCGAGGGGGTTAAAGAGCAAAGAGCAAGTGGCAGTACAGCCACACAGTTACTTCAGTGACACAGTGTCTGGCGAAGGGCCAAAACTGGAGCACTCTGAAATAGCCCTGTATATCTGGAGAGGGACGGGAGGCCAAGGAGGCCACGGAGCAGACCTGCTCTTTGGATGTGGAGTCAGCCAGCCTCAGGCCACAATATACTCTCTCTCTCCCTCTCTGAAAGAAATAAAGTCCACTTCCTCTGTCATCTGGATACAAGGACGGCCAAAGCCAGGCGACGGACTGACTGGCAGCCCTGGCTTTGATTTCATTGTTACTACGGAGGTGGATGACATCCACCACGTCCCTGTCCTCTCCACTATTGGGGGGGGGACAGGCCTTTCCAACATCCTGCCAGAGGAGGGGTGCAAATTTAAGGATGCGGCAACAAGCCATCTGGGCCAGCTTCCTATGTTTAAAAACTGCTGTCCCTGACTAAACCTTCCTGTACCTGCCACACAGGCACACCGGACAGCTCCAGCTCTTCCTCTGTGGCAGTCCAGTTTGTGTCTTTTTTTTGCATGTCATCATTTTTATCACTGAGAAATGGCTTCCCCTGCTGAGGAAGGGCTCCAAGAAGATTCTGGTAAATGCACCGTCCTGGCTCCTGGCAATGGTATTTCTATTGGGAAACATCTTAAATATCTTTTTACAACCAAGTGCCAAAGACTAGCACAATCCCGGCCTGCTGTGTGCTCCTAAAACTCACGCTGCGACTGTTCAGAGGCCAAACTTTGAGGAGCCCCATTACTGCGCTTGTTACCTAATTCCTGGTGATTCAGGTCGTAAACAAGTCTCTGCTGCGTCAGATCTCCCAGAGAGCTAAATCACCGCGGCAGCTTAAGATGCCGTAGAAAACAAGGGCAAAGTAGGGAGTGCTGGGTCAGAAATTATGGTGCCGATTGCCTAAAGGGAGGGAAGCTGGCAATTTCCTCGGGCTTTGCCAATGGCCTCGTTCCCATGAACCTCAAGTGACCTCCGAAGTGCAGCAAGAGGTATGAGCGGCCGGTGATATATGCCACAGGGACTTCCAAGTCACCACCCTGTACACACACAGCTGCCTGAGACTGAGCAGCGAAATGAAAGTAATAACGGCGGCTCTAGTTAAACTGATAAGTGCTCTAAATGATGCTTGTTTCTAAGCAACAGGGGCACTTTAGGGTGTTGTAGTAACTGTATTACAGCCGCCGGTCCCAGGATCTAGTTTCTACCTGCAGAGTGATCAGGCAATAGATGTCACTAAGCAGTTTTCCTACAGTGTCGAACAATACTAGATTAAATGTCTTTTTGCTGCTTCTCGTCAGAGCTGAATCTCAATGCGTGCAATTGGCTTTACATTAGCAATGCAGGAGAATTTGAAAAGTCAACACATTTGTAGCTGTGAATTAAAAACCCCTCTAATTATCCTGGACATACTTATCTATAGATCAGCCTGTCTTTCTATCAAATGAAATCCAACTAAAAATAGCTGGCCAAGATTTAAACTGAGCAGAAAAACATGCAGCAGTCCTCATGATCCTTTTCTAATCTCTGCAGCAACACGAGCAGCAACATAGAATTTATTTCACCTGCTCGTTAAGAGCAATTATATGTATAATTGTGCACACTCATACCCATTCATGGGTGGTTTTATACACTCAGGAGTCATAGTTCAAGTGCTCGGCGAGGAAAACATCACTAAAATACTGTCTTTGTGCTGACTGTAATGTGAAACTCAGGCACCTGTGAATGTGATTGAAAGGACCAGAGAGAGCGTGAAAGACAAGAAGAAAATCAATAGGTTAAACCTCCTCTGCATGGTAATTATTCCGAGTGTGGGAGAAGGTTTCAAAAATGCAAAGGAAAAAAAGAGCAAAACAGGAGCCTGCTGCGACTAACATTTCATTTGCACAGTGGGGACACTGAAAATGACCATGAAGGGACGGTTCTGAATGGACTTTAAAACGTGTAAATCACTGTCTTTGTGGAACTCGCAGCTAAACGGGCAAGTTGGACGTTTTGTGGCGGAACAACAGCAGTCCTATTGATTCTGAAGGGACTGAGAAGTTATGTGCTGCAATCAGGGGCAATAAGTGGACAAACACCTGATTATCCGTTGTTGTGGCGGCCAGGACTGTTCAGAGAGTCATCGAAACAAGATCAAAGCTGCCAATAGGCGTCATTGCATGTAGGATGACTTCAGGAATCCTGTATCCACTTTACACTGCGATTGTCACACAAGAGCCAAAGTTTTCTCTTTTTTCTCGCCCCTGATGTAACTATTCCTGTCACTTCTGATGTGAACATCCAAGAGCAACAACATATATGCCCAGTTAACAGCCATGAATTTTGATATCTAAAGTGGCCGGATAAAACACGTCATGCATACCGGTTGTGCTGGGACATTTGAGTGTTATTTTACCCTGGTATGCTGGGTCTGGATCTCCGGATCAGCCTCTAGATGAATGAGGTGGAGTTTATACTCACCGTACTGTGATAACTGTGCACATTTTATGCATTTTTATAGTAAATTAACGTCTACTAACTTTCATTTCTAGTTTGTTGCATAATTAGAGTTGAAGAAGTCATAAATAGCCTTTAAATCAAAAGGCAGAACGCTGACAAGAACTAGAAATTGCCATACTATAAATCAAACTGCAGCAGCAAGTCATGAGCAACCTGTTTGGTATTCTTCAGCAAACAGGCTGCAGCTTTAAAGGAAATGTCAGGGGCAACGAGTATTTATGAGAGCTGCTATCAGGATCAGAAGAGTCCAGTATACAGGTTTGTAGTAGTGAATGGTCTCAGCATACAGCTCGGCAGCGCCTGACCTCTTCTAACACCCAGATAATTCAAAAATGACCAAAGACAGGGAGCACGAGTGGAGCTGAGGCAAGGGCAATGCTGCGAAGGGAATTTAAAACAGGAAATACAAATAAGAAAACTCTCAATCCTCCAGCAAAAGAAAGAATGTTGCCTGGATAAGTGGCCAAAAATGTTCGTAAGGTGATGTCAAAGACTGGTGGCCAATTATACAAAACGCCTACAGGAAGTTATTTTTGTTAAAGGGGGCGATATTAGCTCCAGAGAAGAGCAGCTGTTTCCAACACAGACTGTATTTAAAGGGGGACGAACACTTCAGGACCCACAAAGGTTTCATGAAGGCGGGTTTGAAGCTCAGGCTGCATTTAAAAATAATACTTTTTACTTTCAGTACGTACCAGAGCTGATCTTGCACAGCACACACTGTTTCATGTGATATGCACACAGGGCAGGCTTCTTCTTCACAATATTGCAGTTTCCTCATCTTTTTGTGCACACTTAGCGGCTCGACTTGTTTGCTTTCACGCAACACACCACGAAATACGTGACAGAGGCCTGTGAGGCTCAGAATAGTCAGAAAAGCATGCTGGCTTGGATATAACAGGACATTCAGGTACTTTTGGCTGCCTGTATTTGACATACTATATACTGTATTTGGACATATCTAATCTTTTGCTGGCATACTATACAGTATGACGGTATATGTATTGGAACGCACCCTCATTGTGGTGGCTCAAGCCATCACTATCTTGGCAGTGTCTGACTCCTCCTAATTACCTGCTAATCCAAACATGAGCCAAGAGATGGAGCTGAGTTGGGCCATGTAAAGTTCTCTGGACCACAGACGGTCCTACGTCACTCAAAGGGGCATAACTTTAAGCCTTAGTACAACTTATATGGATGAGTTATGTAAAATGAATCATGAATATAAGCCAATATGTATAGAATGTGGGCTACAAGGTGGATCAGTGGATTAGCATCGTCGCCTTGCAGCTAGAAGATCCCCAGTTCACGTCCCGGTCAGGACGCCTGAAATCTTTCTGTGTGGAGTTTGCATGTTCTCCCCGTGCAGTCCGGGTCTACCCGGGTGATTCTAGATTGTCTGTAGGTGCGAATGTGAGTGTGCTTGGTTGTCTGTCTAAGTGTAGCCCTGCGACAGATTGGAGACCTGCCCCTGCTTTCACCCTGAGTCAGCTGGGATAGGCTCCAGCCCCCCCACGGGGATTGATTCACTTGTGGAGTCAGCCTCAAGTGGCCATTAGAGGAGCTGCAGATTTAACACTTCAGCACTGACTTCATTCTTCAGCCCTGGAGGTTGCTTCTTGCTTGAAGCAAGTTTCACACAGTCCTCAAGTCAGTATGTAATAATATTTAGATGCTTCCATTTGGTTGGCACTCTGCTGGTTGGGTAATATACAAGAGCTGGGATGGCAGAAGCTTTGGTCATGTCTATTACCTGGAGGCAGCATTTACCAGTGCAAAACCAAAAACATTTTAAAAACATTATAAAGTCCCTTCTGCACCACCATGCAAGGGTTCAGCAGGTAGAATCCACATTTGTTGAACATGTTAACATTCTAATGTTTGCTTTTCAGCACTAAAAACAATCCAGCTGGAACCACTAAAGATGTTCAGGTTTTTCAAGCTGGATATAGCGAAAGAACACAATATTTGGAATACAGTATTTTGTGGTTAAATGAAAAGTCATGGGCACACTAAAGTTGCTACAATATATCCAAAAGGAGACATGAACGTCTTCAAATCTCAACCCATCTGATTGTGAGTGAGAAATTTCACTTAAAAGCACAAATGTCAGTTTCAGAGTGGTGCTGGATAAAAAGTCATGAGATCACTGAAGGTCTTAGGATTGATCTTCTCTACACCATGAGTAATATGGCAACTGATCGAGTAGCTGTCAAAACTCGTAACTAAATGTCAAAAAATGTAGAGGAAAAGTTCAGGGACAGCCAACAGTGTGGAAAAAAATCTATACAAGCATTAATTGCAGTCAAACAATTTCTGAGATGTTTCCATCTGTTGTTGGGCCAACCATTCCTTTACAAAGTCATGCAACTAGCACAGCTAACAACTGGGTATAGAAAACACGGAGGGGTCAGAAATCTGAAAACACAAATACAGCAGATGGTTTTCATCAACTATCTAACACCAACTTTGACACATTTTTGGCTTGTGCTGCAGATTCCTGGTGTTGAAAGAGCTTATCTCTCGGCTCTTCGTCATTTTCGAGGTGTTGCTTTAGCATGATGAGAAACTGAGTGACCAGACATTTAAATGCCCACGGGGCCTCGCAGCTCCATGCCAGTGATGAGTGAGGCACTGGACTCCCTATTTATTTGGACTTTACTGCAGAGGCCTCCCCACACGGAGCAGCAGCAGAAGCAGAATTCCTCTTTAATCTGAGCTGCTCTCCAACCGATAGAACAAGATATTCAAGGACAGGCACCGCGGACCCGCTCCTCAGAGTCCTGAGGTCGATTCCTCAGATCAGCGCTGAGAAAAGGGGGCTATTGTTGGCTAAAACAACTCAACCTCTATAAGTGGACAACTAGAATAATACCCAGAGTTGAGAGTCAGATTTCTGGGATGATCTGATCAAGCAGAGGTATGCGTACAGAAAACACTCCGCTAAAAGAAATATCAACACTATGCACCCAAGACACAGAGCAAGCCAAAGATCATTTGGCTCTAGAGCTCTGCTAAAAAAAAAAAATAAAAAAAAAATCCCTGCTTTCATACGTCGCTTTTCTTGACTGGGAAGGTTTTCAATAGATAATTATGCAGCAACAAAAACAAGGAAATTATGAAGAGGCGAATCAATCAGTGACTCACAATTCGTCTCAATAGTATCCCTCAGCAGCAAAGTTGCACCACGATGTCTTTCTTAAATACGATAAAATTTCTGTAGCTGTGAGATAAATGTTTTGGAACCATCGTAATTCAAACCAGAGACAGAGCGTGACAGGAAGATGGTAGAAAATGGCTCGGGGGTGAAATCCTGGAGCTTTATAAATGCAGCTGCTCCGTAAATTATATCTTCTCCCTGCCTAAAATGACAATGACTTCTGGGCTGGCAGGTTTACTCTCCCTCAATCTTTCCCCTCTGATCATAAAAATGGGGAAGCCAGCGCTCTCATCATCCTTGCATCAGCTTCAGAGGTGTCTTCTGAACCTCACACGTTTGTTCTGTCGCTGAAAGAAATTTGGGAGGTTTTAGGCGGTTAAGAGAATCCTTCAGACAAATCAGAGAATTTAAGATTGCATTTAATCATCTCAAACAAGGCTTGTTGTCTGAGTTATTCAGTGAGAGATTTAGAAACCCACAGGCAAGCGGCAAATTTGCTCAAAGTCGCACCTTTTTATCTTGGAGCTGCTTCAGATTGCTCTGAATTCATAAAGGAGGGGGGAAAGGCAAGAAACCTTTTGCATGAACTGTGCATCTCCAGTATACCAAGAACACCTTTCCTATCCCAAAACATCACTGGAACACATATTCTAAGTTCACTTCACTCTGAGGTGATTTCAAAAAGTAGCAACACTGAGATCACGCTGGTTTTTCTCTCACCTCTGATGTTGTGCTCAATCTCACGGGCTCCTACTGTGACGTGCTTGAAAAATGTGATTGAGCAATATGAAGCTTTCTGCCCTCAGGATGTTTTGAGGATACCTGAGTTGTTTTTCTATTTTACGCTTTTCAGCATCAGTTGAGAAAAATGGTGTGGGGGGGAAGAGGAGAGCCGTGTACGGTCGAACAATCAGCATGCAAATAAGTCTGTCAACAGATAACGCCACAAATAGGCTCATTAGGTTCGAGTGATAACACAAATGCCAGGCGGACAAATTTTGCATTAATGAAAATGTATGTGTATTTAAACTGTTAAATTTGTCTGACCTACAAAAGCTTGGAGCAATTAGCTTGGCATAACTTTCTTTGTTGCTAAGCATTGCAATTTTCTGTTTATCAGCTCTGAATGTATATGACCCGTCCAGCACAGCTCATTAGGTTTGTGTGATGACACAAATGTCAGGCGAACAAGTACAAATTGTGAATCCATAACAGTTTATGTGCATTTAAACTTTGCTATTAAATTTGTGTGTACGTGACCTGCAAAAGTTTGGACGACGCCTCAAAAGAACATGTGGGGGAAAAAAAGCACATTATCACACAATAAAATCACTGAGAGTCTTAATTTTTTTTGCTGTTGCTAAGGATTGTGATTCATCTTGTTTATCTGTTCTGGATGTACATGACCCACCCAGCACAGATATTTATGAACGGCGTCATCCCTCCACCCCAGAGTTAGGATTTGGGGGAGCCATATGTCGACTGCCCCCCCTCACTGAAGTTATTCCCTGCTCTTTATGAACAGCTGCTCCACAGCAATCAGTGATGAACAACTCAAACAAACAGTCGCTGAGTGAAAACTCTCTACTATCAGGCAGCAAAGTCACTCAGAGGAGTCAGACTTAAATAGTGCAGAGTAAACAGCGTGCGTTAGATTAGTCAGTTGGAGAGACGGGTGACAGAGCACATAAAAAGGCTGATCAGACTGCCTTTTTTTTTTTTTTTTTTGCTTTTGCAAGAAATTGAGATTACACAAAAAGACCAATTTGGGAGATAGGAAAGGATCCGGACACCCACTCCTGCATCCACATCCCGTCTCCCACTCTGCCTCCAAAATGTGACCTACATAAACCTAAAGTCACTGAAACTCAATAGGACAGAATCTGCAGTTTCTTATCCACCTGAGTTTGTAGCATCATCAATTAAGAGCTGCATCTTATTCAATCACAACAACAGCATGCCTCCCCCTAGTGCCTATCTGCATGTAGACTTGGAGGCTGCCACAGACCGGGTTCCCTATTAATTCAGCCCCACGCTGGGAGGCAAACTTTGACTCATTTATGAGTGGGAAATGATGTTTCCATTAAGAAAATATGTAGAAAATTCACATATACTGCAAACTCCAAACAGAAAAAAACATGAGGAATTTCATGTTTCAAAGTGAATATGGCGCGTTAGTTTTAACATAGTGCAGAAATATTCCACTTTACGCACCACAAAAAGTAGTTGGCGCACAGAAATGCGCACTTTAAACATGAATAAAACTTTTAATCTTCGGAAGAAATAAACCTCGGATCAATGTGAAAGCAGGCGTGAACAGTCACCTCGACTTTTTTTCATGATTTAAAAAAAAAAAAACAACTTCCAAAACTTCCAAAACTCATGAAGAAGTCTCCTCACCTGAGGCATACGCAATTCCAATCCAAGTCCGACAGAAAAGCGTAAAATCTGTCTTCATCTCCAGATCTCCGGTCCAGAATAAGTGCAGAAGCTTGAGCGATGTTACTTAAAAACAAAACAAAAAAGAAAGAACAAAAAAAGAAAGAAAAAGAAAATAATAGAGATCTCGTTGGTTTTAATGCTGCTGAGACGCTGGTTTGAATGAAGGTCCGTGAAAGGGGGGAGAGAAACTCAGGTGATCGTCCGCCAATCGATGCTTGTTTGCAGGCTGCTCTGCACAGAGAGGACAGGCAGCCCAGGAGAGGAGGAAGAGCAAAAAAAAAAAAAAAAAGCGTTTTGTCAAAAGGATGCATCAGGCAGTGAATGGGATTTACAATGATTTCCCTTTCCTTTGCTCGTGACTGGAGCGCACACACACACACCCACCAGTTCATAAAACAAGCCTGTAGAGGAGAGGGGGTGAGAGTTGGTGGGTGAGGGGGGGATCTCCCTAACAACCATGACAAGTTTCCCCTCCTGCAAGATCCTCTGTGTTACAAATGTGATAAAACACAGTGTGGTGGACGGCAGATGATAGAGAGTGCAATTGGAACACTATAGGTGCAGTTTTGGATCAGTGGGTTTCCATTTAGTTCAAAACTAGTTTTCATTCGCTGGATTTTTTTTTTCAAAGCATTTTAAAGGCATCCCAACACCTTAATAGCTCAGCGGGGAATCCAAATACCATCAGAAATTCTTTCAAGGCCACCACAGGCGAACTGCAGTGACACCGCGTGAAGTGTACCAGACAGAGCAAAGCCTCTGGAAGAATATTAGGAGGCATATTACATGATGTTTTCCAATTTGGTCAGCTGCCTTTAATCCAGCAAAATGCGTAATTCGAAACTCTCCTGACACCAAAAATGTCAATAACTATTTCATCTGTTCGGTTCAAAGGTTTGCCATTAATTTGATGCGCTTATCAAGACAAATTCTTCCTCAAACAAATAAAAAAAAGCCGAGCTGAGCTTCGGGATTCCATTAAGTAATTATTCATGCGAGGGGTCAGATGTAGCGATGCCTTCGGTGAATCTTAACTGAGCTCCTCCAGGTTCATCCAAATCCTGTTAACCATCCCCCTGAGGGAGTCGTCAGAGTGTGAATGAAAATGATGTCGAAAGAGCAAAACATGCCCACACTGAGCTGCTATCAGTCCTGTTATATTTTACAGGGAGGGATTGTAGAAAATTGAAAACCTGTGTACCATATCCGCTCAGAAATAGAAAGACGATTCATGGGGCATGCACTTCAGCCTATGTGTTCACAGTTAGACGTAGTAGCAGCAGCTTTGAGGGCCAGTAAAGCTTCTTTTGGAGCAGCACAAGAACCAGCATGCTAATTCAAGGCACTCTAATCAATCCCAGACAGTTTTACTTTCCAGCACCAGGAGTGTGCTGTAAAATCAATAATTTGCTATATCTCCACCTGGAAATACATTACGGCGGTGCCACAGCTGACTCCGGACTGCCTCCTAACTGCGCCTTCAACACCAGTCCATCCATCAAGCAGCAGCTGTCGATAAGACGTGAGAAACGAAATATTTTTCCTCAATGAGACCATGTTGTTATTCTCAGTTATTCCCGAGCTGTGAAGGAGGCGAGGAGTGCGTGGACGAAGAGGGAGTCAAAAGGATCACGGAGTGTTATTGTGGGCATGTGTTTCCCCCCAGATCCCTTACGGCAATCCACCTCTCTGACCTTAAAACACAATGTTGTGATTGAATGGTTGTAATTAAAATGTTCCCCTGGTTCCGGCCCCTCAGCGCCCCTCGGCTTCAGAGGAAAATAAACACACTAAA
The DNA here is from genome assembly GCF_000690725.1 of Stegastes partitus. Taxonomy (NCBI): domain Eukaryota; kingdom Metazoa; phylum Chordata; class Actinopteri; family Pomacentridae; genus Stegastes; species Stegastes partitus. The sequence continues at coordinate 242,827 of NW_007577961.1, forward strand.
TCGCGTTGATAGTCCAGCAGAGCTTCGTCCGGGGAGTTATCAAATCTCATTACGAATATAAAACAGATAATGTCAGAAATGCATGAAAACACTTGAGTGGCCAATTTTTGCGATAATAAACTGCACACATGAGCTTTTGGGACAACAGGGATGCAACAACAGCCAGGAGCGCCTCTGCTGTGTCACATGAAAAAAAAATGTTTGAGTTTATAATCCCGCTGGCTCCTGAGGGACCACTGTGGGCTCAAGGACCCGTCCTTGAAGTGCCAGCACTCCATCCGGCCCATCCTCAGGTCAGGAAACAGATTACAGCTCCACGGCTACTATCATAGGAAGGATGTGGAGAGCGCATGCAGCCCACTCACTCTCTCGCCGAGGTTCATGCCCGTGGGTCTGTGTACTACGCTGCACTTTGCCCGGCTACTTTGAAGTACTTGTCGCTGTTCAGCAGAGTTCTTTTTTGTTTTGTTTTGATTGTGGCAGCCAAAATTTCTCATCAGTTGTAGGTCATGTCCGCTATTATTCAGTAGTTTATGGCAGACCACCCAGACTATATGAGCAGAACGCGCGCACAGAAATGATTCAACAGCTAATTAGCCATGAAGCTAATGACTGGGCCGACTGAAGCGGGACAATGTGAATTTGCGTGCCGTGTCCCTCTGAGTCCTTTGTTTGAACTGATTCTATGGCAAATGAGGACAATGCAACTAGCTGACAATGATTTATCATCGCCATAGTAAGCAATTAGATAAATGAATTACAGCAGTTGCCTTTTTATGCGTTCAGCATACAAAGAAGGCCACATTGGAATTCATGTTACTGTCACTGTCATATCCTGAAGTCTCGCTGTACTTTGCTCTTTACAATCTAGTTGCTAACTTTGTCTGCTGTTTGAGGCTGGACAGGAAGCATGCAGTGAGTGTATTAGAGTTTTTCTTTAGTAGAAACAGAGACTGGAGCTGAAAAAGTAAGACAAAACAAAGGCGCAAAAGAAATGCAGTTCCACAAATGGCCACTAGAGGCTGGCTTCAAAAGTGAGTCAATCCCCACAGACTCCCATGTTAAAATGTCTAACTTTATAGCACAAATAAACATGTTTACACCCTGGTACAGAAACAGTTTTGGTCTCTGCCGATAATTTTCCCATTTATGACATCTGCACAGGAGATGCGTTTTTCTATAACTCACCTGTTCAGATTGTATTAAGGCATAAAGTTGGGGCTAATTCATTGGGTTGCTGCTTTGCACCTCAGCTCCACTCTAGCTCTTGGCTCTTTTATTTTTTATTTTTGGATTAGCTGGGAGATAGGAGGGGTCAGGTACCGCAATGATAGAAACAGCAGCTTGCCACTAAAAACGATGCTGATGAAGGTAGTTAAACTGCACCAAGACATTAAAAAGTAAGAAGATGTAATGAGAACTTGATTCATTTTGGTACATTCCCGAAGGATAAACGTCATATGCTTTAAAAACAGCACAAAGAAAATTAAATGTAATATCTTTTTCTGTGGAAAAAGAAACTTGGCCTTGGAAGCTATTGTGTGAGAAACAATTTCTCGTAGGCGTTTTTGCATAATTGTTCCCCATTTCTGACATCTTTGAAATTTTTTGAACTCTCCTTGAGGCGAAATTCCTTCAGTTGTAAGATGTTTGAAGGTTTTCTTGCATGCACTGCCCATTTCAAATACCCTCATGACATTTCAGCGGGATTTAAAACTGGGCGTCTGCCTCAACTTCAACCTTCAGACAGATGGCCTCACATTATCTCCAAGCACTCCTTGATATGAAGCAGAATTCCCAGTGGAATCAATGACTGCACGCTGCTCGGTCCCTCCGGCTTTTCCACCACCATCCTTCACAGCTGGCTCTTCTCCTGAGAAGCTGTCTTTGGTCGGCACAAAAATGTCTGCTGGTACTGGTCAAACAGCTCTGTCTTTGAGTTTTCTGTCCAGAGCTCATTATTCCAGAAGTCCTGTTCTTTGCCTATATGTTCATTGGCAAACTGTTGCAAACTGTTTTGCTCTAATTTTCTCGTTTGGACAAAAAAATCCTTTTTCCTGGCTCACTTCTGATGAGGGGCAGATTTGAGTAATCTCTTTCTGATTATAGCACACAGCATTACAACACTTTCAGAGTTACCTGCGGATCCTGTGAGGACATTTTGGGGTTCTTGGAAGCGTCATCTTGTTTTAAACGATCTGCTCTTGGACTGAACTTGCTGGGGCGGACAGTCCTGGACAAATTGGCAGTCGTTCGAAATCTACACCACTTGTAGAGGATTTTCCTTGCAGTGGGATGATTTTTTTCTTATTTTCAGATAGATTGGAGACCTTTTTAAATCCTTTGCCAGACTCACAGACACTCACAACCTTCTTTTCTCTGAAGGCCGTGACAAAAGACACTTCAGTAGCAAGGAGAACACCAGACCCTTGCTGTGAAAGGTCTGAATAATACAGGTTCCATCTGTCTCCTCCTAAGAAACCTGGCACCTAATCTGGAAATCCTAATTCTAGCTTTATGGACTTGAACAGTAAATCTACTTTTTCCATGTGACTGATGTTTTTTTATTCATTTATTTATTTGAAATTGTGATTAAAAATGACTACAAATATAAATTTAACATGCCGTTTGTTTTGTGTATACCACCTTTATCTGTCAGCACTGTTTCAAAGATGATCAATATGTTGAACAAGTCAAACATTTCCACAGGATGCCAAAACACAGACGTATAAAACACTGTACCTACCTAAGTTGGAAATGTAAGGGTCTGACAACCTTTGCAGTGCCAGAGTTTTTCACAATAAGCAACTCTTTTCACATTAAAGTCTTTTTTCTCATTGTTGATTAAAAAAAAAAAAGTAATTAGTGCAGCTTTAAGTCACAGCATTTATCACTTTAAATAAGCTCTTTCATATGAGACATTTTTGCCTCTGGGACTTTCCCTACTGCAATTTAATTACAGAAAGAAAGACAGTTATGATTTACAGATGCATATCACCCTGTTTAAAATAACAATACTAATTAAAAAAAATTTAGACAAAACTGTGAAAATCTGTCAGCAAGAATGGCTGGATTTTTTTTTTTTTGAATTGCATATTAAATATTAAACAGTGACGATAACAACAACATAAAAAATCTGAAAAATTAGGACATTTTTAGCTGATTTAAATACAGCAAAGCAGTATAATTTTACAGTCAGCCATTGTAAAAAAAAAAAAAAAAAAGTGATGCAGTTTTTGGTATTTTTTTTATTTTTTTTTTTACAGTCAAAATGTTAAATTTTTAAAAAAACAAATAAATTCTGGGAATTTGACCACCAGATTTAAAAATTATTTTCATATCAGTAAAATAATCACGTTTTTGGCTAAATACAGTATTTAAAAAAAAACAAAAAAAAATGTCATTTTACAATCAAACTCTATGAAAGAATGAATTACTATTTGTAAAAATACTGATTTTTGATGTGGACATTTTTAAACAGCTTCGCCCTGTTTTTACACTTAAAATGCAATTTCATTATTTGTTTGTTTTCTGTGATTTTGCTAGTTATTATATCAAAATAGCTGCAGCAAGTAGGGGTCCTCGGATCCTAAAAATTTGAGCTAAAAACTGTGTTGCAGCACATAACAAAAGGGCATAAACAGCTTTGTAGAGAGGACTAAAAAGAGCCTCCGGTTGAGGATATTAAAACAGCGATACTTGGCTGTAAACATGGAGGCTAACCCTATCATTACTTCAGATATACTGCATATCAGAATCTCTAAATCTGCATGTTTAGGACAATTTGTGTAGTGTTGGGTAAGTGTCTTGTGAATGCACCCATCCCATGTGCAGGAAAAGCCCTGATCCCCCACTGGTGCGGTTCATTGTGCCACTTTTCCAATCAGAAGAGCAGGCAGCCGCATCCTGCCTTAGCCTGCCCCTGAGACCTGTCAAAAAGCCCAGAGGCAACCCCACTGTCACTCTGTTTATCTGACCTTTCACCTGGCGGGAGGAAACAGGACGTCAGTGCTCTTGTGTGTTTGTGAAGATAACCGAGCAGCCGCCTATTCTTGCCGTTTAAGTGTCAGAGATGGCTCATGCATTCAAAAAGTCCCAGTCCAGGTGCAGCAGGAGTCAACAACCCTCCGCTGCCTCTCCTGTTAAATGGCTTTTGGACTCCCATCAACCGGAGCGCTCACAGTTGTCTGTTCGGCTTTGATGATGCTTAATAACATCCTTGATAATTTCAAGTAGGGTCGACTTTAAAGCTGCACAAGTCATTGAAGTCTGCAGTGTCACAGCTGCAGGGAGAAAAAAAATCAAAGACAGCGTTTGTTTAAGAATGAAAATCTGATACAGTTTATTGTTTGCATCAGCAGGTTTTACAGGGTTTTTTTTATATCAGGAAGTGATTTAAAAATTATGTGACTAAATCTACATCATGCAACGACAACAATGTGAAATGTACTGCATAGATCGAAGGCTACTGAAACAAAAAAAATCAGGCACATTTAACTGATCAAAAGAAAAACAGAGACAAAATCAAAAAGTTACGTCTGATAGATCCATAATCAGAAATCACAAAGAAACAGGTGAAACTTTTGAGAGTCGTGTATAAAACATAAAGAACCATTTAATCAAGTGTCAAATCTCACAGTGAAGTGTGCAATTTCTTTATTGCTGATTAAAAAAAAAAACCTTCAACTTACAAGTGAGCTGCAGGACAGTCTCACTAGATGAGAGATAATTATTCATTTAGTCACTTGAGATGTCGACTATCTCCATCTATTACAGATATTTGTTGATGCACTCAAAAATCATAAAATGGAAAATGGTGTTGTAATGTATTTCGGCTGATTGGTCCTGCACGCTGAATGAGCCTCTGTAGAATGATTGGAAGAACTGAATGGGCTCATTTCAAGGCTTGTAAGATTAATTCCAGATAGAAAATAGAAAAGCATCTAGTTGTAGATATACAGAAGATATGAGAAGAGACTCGTGATTTAAACTTTTATGATATGGCACACAATGGAAGTGCAGCCTTTTACATGGCAACAATCTTTGGTCAATATATGAATGGAAAGCACTGATTGCAGCCATTTTAGCCAGAAAGTGCGACAGGAGGATAGTGGAGGAGTTTTAAAGGCTGCGGTTTGTGGCTGCTGTCACTAATGCAGGGGCTGAAGAAGGGGAACGCCTTCCCCCTCGGCCCGCTGGCGAAGGAGTACAGCAGACTCATGTCGTCTGCGTTGTAGAAGGACACCTTCCTCTCGTCGCAGTCTAAGAAAACGCCGATCCTCTGCGGGGACGATCCGAGCTGCAGCCTCGTCCACGGTTGCGTCCCGGCGGAGTAATCGTTCCCGTTGCGCAGCCGCAGAGTCCAGTAGCCGGTTTCGGGGCTCAGCTTGATCCGGGCGTGCCGGTCCACTGCCTCGGAGGCGACGCCCAGGTCCCACTTGGGGTTGTAGCCCACGTCCACCTCCCAGTAGTGCCGACCCGACTGGAAGCTCTGCGAGGCCAGAATGTTGACGCACTGAGTGAAGCGCTTGCCGTGGTTCAGATGGTGGTTCATGACGTCGCATTCGACCGCCAAGCTTTTGTCCCTGGAGACGTGGATGCTCGGGTGCGCCGTGTCGACATCAAATGTTAATGGGGAAGGACCTTTAGGGGGGAAAACCATTCATTAAATGATAACGTCGGCGGTAATAAAGTTCAGCTTTTAAAATAAAATACATCCTTTCAGAGGAGCAGTGGTGTCACTCTGTCATTGTGTTGCCACTTCAACGTCTTTATTCATCACTCCCTTCATTTTCCCGTAATTACTGCCATTGTTGAGGCAGAAGCATTTTCCTGCGCGAGTCTTTATGTGTCTAATGAAGCACATCGGAGGGGAAATTACCTGGCTTCAAAGATTTGAACATCCTCCTCCATGCGATGTACTGTAACGGGGCCATGTATTTGTTGCTGAAGGCATTTATGTCAAACTCTGGAGCGATATCCACCTGCACGCATGGTCTGTGCAAAAAAAAAAAAAAAAAAATAAAGAGCAAAAATGTGTTTGGTTAAATAAATGAAGTAGGAATCACAAAGCAAATGACAGGTGCAACGATGCTACAAGCAATTAATTAGTCTTATCACTGAAATGAACACTTACCTCAGCTGTGGGAGCTGGTGAGAAGGGAGGGAAAAAAATCAAAGAAAAATATCATTAACAGCTTGTTTAAAATAGATATAAAAGTCACAAATTAGATTACACTCTGGGTTTTACTTCAGGTTTACATGTAGTGCACATATTGTCAAACTAACAGCTACTTTGAGGCAAATTCTCATCAAACCACTTAACATTCACCTCCATTTTTCCTCAAGAAAAGCTTCGAAGCACTTTGTTTGTCGGACTCAGAGTGCAGCACAGAGTGATTCAACGTGTTTGTGCCTCCATAGAAGACAGTAAAGATGAGAGGCTACTAATGAAGCACTTTACCATGACCTGAATGACTCAGTCTACACAGATGTAAGAAACTATCGTTTTGTTATGTACGCACTCTCATTTCAAAGTAAGTAACTACTCCAGCTGCTGCCGCTATTATAGCTGCGGTATGATACAATCAGTTGTGTGGTTTGTATCATGAGGCCCTGAGCTTACAAAAGATGTCTAATTGGCACCAATGCCATTGAAAACACAGCGGCTGAATTTTCACTCTGCCCTCACCTCGGTCAGCACAATGTCCTCGGTGGCGGCGCTGGCCTGCTGCAGCGCCTTCAAATTGTCCTCCAGCTCCCTTTGGGCCACCTCCACGGCCTCTAGGTGGCGCTGGACCTTCTCCAGCTCCTCCTCCTGCTCTCTCCTCAGCTGCTCCAGCATGCAGGTTTCCTCATCATGCAGGATCTGATGGAGGGCTCTGAAATCCCCTTTGACACGAGCCTGCAGATCTGCCCCGACTCTCTAAGGCGAGCAGGAAGAGTTCACGTTACGGACGGAGGACACAGCGCAGTATTTTCTATGTAGCGCCACGATTTTATTGACCCATCTCTAAGAGTTACTTAGGTTGCCAAGTGACTCGTTTCCATGAAACCTGCGACGAACTTGCAAAAGCACACACATCTAGAGAGAGACAAACTTGGGTAATGAAGCTACAATTAGCATCAAAGGTCTATGTGTCAAACAGGAGAGTGTACAGAGTGTTTAAGCAGGCAACGATTTCCTTTTCATCATCTCAGCCCAGCGTGAACAGCTAAAGACAAGCTCTTATCTCCCATCTGTCTCGTGCACTTTAAATGTGTTTTTGTTTCTGTCGCCTCTGCCAGAGCACAGTTTGTCACGTAGTTTAATGCATCTGTCCACTGAGGCACATATAGAGGAGTTGTTGAAAGAATGAGATTACATTGGCGCAAAGACTTACGATGTATATTTGATATACAATTAAATCAGCTTTGAAAGGCGTTCGTGCCTCCAAGTGCAAGGCCATTACGCTTTACCTATCAAAGCGCAAACTGTCACTTACCACAACAGCAAACAGCACTAAATAAGCACAGTGATATACTGCAAACAGCCATTAGGGAGGCACATGGGTATTCTGGTCTTCTAAGTGCTGCCATCCCTTTGCATCTCCACATGAGTGTACCTTTATGATATTCATTTTTTCTTTGTCTCTGCGAATGCTGTTGTTGAAGTCCTCTTTCCTCAGAAGATGGCTCTCCAACGTCTCTTTCAGTTGTTTCTGTAAAGCAGTAGGGAAATCAAATCAGTGAGAAACATTAGAACAAAGGGAAACTGTGCCGAGAGTCAAAGAACTCATTAACAACTGGAGAAGTGTGTAACCCTGAAAGACCAGAAAAAAAACAGCCCTGAAGCAACAGCGACCGCCTTGAAGTGTTCTGTTTTCACTTATATTGTCCCTGTTTGTGTGTTGACTCTGACGTTCTGAGGGCGCACTTTGTTGTGTTGCTTAATTAAACTGCACTAAATTCAAAAGGTATTTCTGATATTTTATGCAAGTTATGCAAACACTTGGAGGGGGAAAAATGTCTACAGTGGCTTATAATCTAATGCAATCTCGCAGCACAAAATACAGCCTTGAAGGAATATTGAAGGAACATTATAATAAGCGTGTTGTTTTGCGTGCGTGTGCCTTCCTGATGTGTTTTGTAGTGACCATGAGGTTGCCAGGCAACCAGCGCAGAGTGCAGGAAGTCACTGTGCCCTTCCAAGAACTAGTCCAGTACATACGCCCCTATAGCACTGCAGCTTGCTGTTGAACTTCTTCAGCTTTTGCACCAATTAAATGAAAAAAAGATGCAGAAAGTTATAAACAATCTTTATAGGTAGGTGGGTTTCATAATCAGAGAGCTCATCAGACTGTTTCTGGTCTTCATGCTATGTTATGCTAGCAAGCTGCTGACCTCTTACTTCCTGGAGATATTGCTTTTCTTATCTAACTTTTAGCAAGAAAGCAGATAAGCGTATTTCCCAGTATATAAAAAAACAAAACAATTATACAGCACAAGCATGACAGAGTTATAGTTTATTACAGCTACTTTGGATTGTCTTTGATGAAGAATGTCATTGTCTTTTATTTTGATGGTCACACACCACTGTTGCCATGTGTTTTCCCATCACCTTTTGTCATGTTTTTTCCCACCTCCTGTCACAGACACCCGATTCCACCCCCTGTTGTTCATTGTCCCCCTTACCTCCGGTCATTTGATTAACAACTGTATGCTATCAGAACTCCGATTCCATCACCTCTGATTCATTGTCCCCCCTAACGTCCGGTCATTTGATTAGCAGCTGTATGTTAATTTACCTCTATTCACTTCTGTATTTACATACAGGCCGTCTGACTTACCCTATAAATGTGTGACTCTGCATATGTTCAAGGTCGGTCCACCTTCACAGACTCATGCTCTGTGTTGGTGAGTCCACCGTATACCGGAATACTAATAAACACCCACTACAGCAAACTTCACATGAGGACTATGAGTAAAATTTCTTCAACATATTTAATAACATGAAGGTGGTTTAATTATTCTGGAGTCCACGTTGGTGCCCCTGCTGTGCTTAGGCTTAATATCCTGTCATACAAAGCGACATAAAAGGGAGTGGAGAGAGAACTTTGGCCCGAGCAATTCAAGCAGGCCAGCGTGGAGCCACGGTGACAGAAACACAGATGTGAAGCGAAACATTGACTACAACTGCACTGAAGCTATATAAATGTCACAGAGTGCTCATAAGCAATCGATCGATTTACTTTAGAGCATAATTATTATTTGTATAAGATTACCAAACAGCTAATGATGACCCAGAGTACATGCATGGAAGACAGCCAGCAGGATATTGGTTACATATACAGCCGAAGTGAGATAAAAATCAGTGAACTCACCTCTAGGCTCTTGATGTAAGTGTCCGAGGTGGTGGCCCGGACCTTCTCCACCATGGCTGCCACGAGGTAGTTAGTCTGAAACTGCTTGGAGCTGAACTCCTTGCGGCACTGCGGGCAGGTTACAGGCCCCTGCGTTCCTCTCCAGTACCTGGAGATGCAAGGTCTGCAGAAATGATGCATGCAGGCCAACATGACGGGCTCCCTGAACAGGTCGCAGCATATGGCACACGTCAGGTCCTCTCTCAGGCTGCCTTTGGTGGATGGAGCAGAAACAGCAGCAGCAGCAGCCATGATGCAGGCTTGTGGTTTCCTTGAAGTCCGTCCACACTGAGGAAGTGAAAGCAAGACCTCTGGAGTGAAACAGGGAGGGATGTTCTCCCTTTCTTGCTGGATCTGCTTGTTCAGTCAGCTGCTGAAACACACTAAAGAACAAAGAAATACATTCACTTTAAATTAGCTCTTCAGTGTCTAAATTTAGACCCAGCTGCACTTTGATCTCCAACACTGATAACACAAAGGTGCTAAAAGCTGCAGTCATGTCTGAACCTACTTGTTATAACCACATTGCAAATCGCGGTGACCAACAGTGGACATCAGCTGACGGATCACGGGGCTGTAAGCTAGCTGCTGGTGGGCGTTGTGGTTTGTTTGTTGTTGTTGTTTTTTTTCAACACTGCCTGAAGCTTGCTAGCGTTTAGCTGCGAACGGCTACACAACACAAACAGCTAATTTTACCAACTAATTAACTATAATAAACACTTGGGGAGCTGTTTGATGAACTTACGTCGTCTGTTGTGTTGGAAAATTGAAGGCAAACACTTGAAAGTTGCTCCCGCTGCTCTCTGATCCCTCTCTGGCTGCCGCTGTTTGGGAACAGGACGTACGAGTGCTCTGCGCATGTGCAGACTGCAGTCCCCACCTGTGATTGGTCCTCGTGTTTCACCACAAACAGCAGCTTGTAAACACACATGACATCTTGGTGTCCTCCACTTGTTCACTGTTTCACTTTTCATCTTCTGCACAGTTGAAAATTGGCGCTAATTATCATTCAGGCCTCTTCACTTTGTTCTTTGTGTTTTTCCACAAGCAGGGAAATTTGAATAAGATATCAAGTCCAAACCTCACTCCTTAGGGAAATTGCCACCACATTTTTTTTCTTATTCTAAATAATACATTTGCTACAATACAATACTGCAGCTTCCAGGCCATGTCTTCAAATTCTTGTTATAATGATGTAATTCTGGCAAAGACACGCTCAATCCCTTGTAATCCCTTAACATAAAATGATTACATTGGGTTGCCAGCATTCTCCAGTAATTTATGCAGTACTTTCATAAAGTTGGCATATTTACCAGAGTCTTCTTTCTTTTCTTTTTGAATAATAAAGCAGTGAGACTACACTTCAAAAACTGCTGGGTTAAAAAAATGAATAAATAAATAAAAATAGAACACATGCTGGGTTGGTTTGACCCCCTTTTACTCGGTTATATATCACCCATTAACCACTCTAATTATTATTATTGTAGTAGTATAAATGTTATTCTGTATAAATACAACTGTACCACTTTTAACTTAGTGACTATGTTAATAAAACTGACTGAACGGTTCCTTTAGAGTCCCTAAAACCTCGTACAAGCAGTCATCAGAAAAACAACAGTGATCTACCTACAGTAACACACTCGTGTAGGAACATTTCAGCCATCGCACTGTTTAATTAAAGTTACATAAATTAAATATATGGAACAGTCTCCCAACGGTGATGAATAGGTTTAATATACAAGCTCTAAAAGCAGCAGGTGGGCAGTGATTCCGCCTTTTCATTCTGTTAACTTCTCTTCATGTGAAACTGTCTACCAGCTGCAAACTCAGTCACGCGCCCGAGATGATTAAATAATTCAGAATGTCAAGAAACTGTGCAAAGGTTTATGACTTAACCTTTTGCCCTATTTTCCTTTTTAAAATGTTACCAGGGTGACTTTAGCTCGTGCTTTATCGACATCCTCCTGTTAGAATTCAGCATCAACGATGAACACGGTCTGCGGCATGTTGCACTATTCACACTTCATTAACACGTTACAGTCTTGCTTTAAATTCATTTTGCTTGTTTTTTGTTTTTTTTTATCCACTATGAGATTTTTCTTTTTTCTTTTTTACAGACCAGTAAAAGCGCTGTGCCCCCAATCAAGGATACGATCACATCTTACATGCCCACACTGTAACAATTTGCTGAACAGATTGCTGAACATTTTCCAAGCTCAAAGCAAGAGAACCATGCTCAGGGTCATTTTTTCAGACTTTTGAAAGACATCTTTAAAGCTTCAGAAGACTTCATACAATGGATGTCACAGGCTAGGTAGGTGCTTTCTGTTACGAGTGAACTTGATGTTCACTTGATCAGTGGATTAAAATGATGTTTTTCTACACTTGTTTCTACAGTAACTGCAGAATGTACATTCGCTCTGAAGTTTTGAAACAATACAGAGGAGTTCATCTTGGTGTGGTAAAAGCTGCACATCTCTAATCTGTGCTTACTGGCCTCTGTTTTTCTTTTTCTTTTTTTTGTCTAATTTCTATTTGCTATTCTTTTCTCTCACCCATTCACCCTCATCCCAACTGGTTGAGGCAGGCAGCTGCCCTCGACCTGGTTCTGCAGGAGATGTATTGAACTAATCTACAATTTCTAGGGGCTTCACCTGACTATGTGAAATACCTTGTGGCGACATATGCTATGAATACAAATAATGTGAGATTTAAATGCTGGTTTAATGGGCTGGATACAGAAATGTTGCCTTGAGAAAGAGAGAGAAACAGGAACGGCTTCACCATCCTTCACATATTGACCAAGTCTTAGCATAAAAGCCAAGTTCACCGGGAGGTATAATGAGAACCTCCCGCGTAAATGTTTACCATCGGAATCCAATTTACAAACTTCACAGACTCTCCATCATTACAAATCAATATTTTTTATCACTGGGGAATTAAAAGCCGTTATTTGCATTACACAACCATGAAGTGTAACCACCGTGAGAAACAGCCAGCGCAAAAGGAAACTGACTGGAATGAGATTTTCTCCGACTGCGTGACCTTAACTTCCACATTCATAAATTCACAGTGTCTGCACGGAAAGACAGGCGGACAGATGCAGGAACAACACACGCTGTGCGACGTGAGGACGCCACAGTCTGTGATTGTGTCATCAGATCAGTGGCACCAGAGCTCTCAGAGGAGCTGGACAGAGGCAGGCCATCAGATGGAGGGCAGTAAGTGCAGCAACCTCAGCCGTGTGGAGGTGAATCCTAAAGAGCTCACAAACAGGGAACATGAAGATTGACACGAGTCCAGGTAGGTTAAAGACGCAGCAGCAGCAAAGACACTCATGAAACAAGGAGGTACACAGTGAAGCTAAATGAGAATTTGCTGCTCAACCACACTGCGAAACTTCCTCCCCACTTTTCTGTAAGCTGTTAGAGATTAGAGAGTTTGTCATTAGTGATGCAAACAAGTCAGGCTCACCGAGAGAATTGTCAACCTTGACTGCAGAGCGACCCAGTGCATGTGGAGGCCGGGGGACGGCTCTCATAATTGAAAGAATAAATTGAGGCGGAGAGGTAGCTTGCCTCAAATCAATAAGGCTAATCTCTGTTTCTGAGGCAATCAAGGCACCAATTATTCCATGATCAAATAAAGTCCCGCTGAAAAGATTCAAGGATCTCGTACAGTGCTGCTGCTGCCTGGACACTAAATTTGGTCTGAAAGCAACTCTCAGCAGCTCCCGAGGAAATACAGAAATAAGTCACAAGGGAAGACGTACATGACACTCTCCTGGTGGATGGAAAAGGTCTTCAACTTGACTTATAGGCTGCTTTGTTAAATGTCATTGCATCTGGTCAGGCTGCCTCATTTCAAACAGTCAAGTGCTGCAAGTTCTTCTATTAGTTCAATATATTTCAAGGCTGTGAATCGCATTTCCTCCAAGGTAAATTTACTTCACTTTCCTCGGAGGTCGTCTTTAATGCAAAGTGCATATTGTTAACAACATAGTAGAATCAGCCCTGAGAAATTTCATGACATCCAGCATTCTTTTCAGAAACCCCTTCTAGCATTGTTACATTACATGAAAGAGAAATGGCTGCAGGCACACAACAATATGACCCCGTTCATTCGAACCACACAAGAATTGAATTTATTCAGGTGAACGACACACTCTGAATACTAAAATATTGATTGAAATTCCTCACCAAACTATTCAAATGTAGTACAATTCAATACATCTCACACTTGTGCCTGCATGGGCGCAGTTTTCAGCTAAAAATAACATTCAATAACAGCTTTCATCTGTCTAAACAAGTCATGGGAGCTCACACAGATGAGATTATCAGAGGTTTGTGTCTTTATTGTTTTCCGGGGAAATCAACTAAATGCGATTTCATGCAGTTTAACAAACACTGGCTTGCTCCATAATGAAATTGTATATGTCACAGGGCACTTTTGTTGTTCATTTGAGAGCAGAAATTAGCGATAGGGATGTGGAGAATCGAATAAAGCAATATAAGGATTTGCTTTACAGCCCTGCATCGTTCCAAAGTCCATTTCAATTTGTACACGTAAATAAGTTGAGGGGAAAAAACAACTCAGAGGAAGAATGTGCAATGCTTTCCTTGAGAGAAGGTGAACCATAAATGCAAATCAAACTGCAAAATGCAATCAACTCAGTCTGCCGTGGCACTTTGAAAGGACATTCTGTGATACCCAGCTACATCTCTTCACTGTGTAACGCAGTTGAAATGAAAAAACACAGATGCCCCACTTTAAAAAAAAAAAAAAAAAAAAGTGATCTTCAAAGCGGAGTCCCTGCGCACATCTCCAGTGACGGTCCCTGGCACAGATGTGGACGCTCGCACTGAATCCTGTAAACCTGAACGCACAGTCGAGCCACAAGATGCGCACTAGGCGCTACAGGCTGGGAGGAGCTTCGGGATTTTTCCCACTTGTTTCATGCCACTCTCGGGTGAAGACTGGTTTGCAGAAAGAGATACGGGGAAAAGGTAAGTCCATTAGCGCTCATTTGTACTTTAAATCAATATTGCGAGGGTGTTTTTTTATTTTTTTTAATGACAAAAAAATAAAATGTATCCCTGAGGTGCAGAAGAAGAAATGATCTGTTCTTTAGTGGAGAGCGTAACCTGTAGTTATTATAAGTGTTATAGGTGCGTAATTTGGAAAAAACCTGTAAAGAACCAGGGCGAAGAAGTGTCCAAATTACAGGGGGATATTTATGATGGAGACAAACGATTTTTGCACCTGTCTGGTCGGTTGAGGAAGCTGTGAAAGCGCATTTGGAGATATTTGAATGCTGAGTAAGTTGAACAAATGGGCACAAATTACGCATCAATGCATAGTTGATTAGCAGTGAGTTGTCTCATCATAATCTGATGGCAGTGCGTTTTTTTTCTCACTCTCTCTCTCGCTCGCTAGAATCCGGATTAATTGTGGATTTAATTATTTTTTCTTGGAGGTGTATGGTGCAAATTGATCAGCCTGCGATCGCTGATCAAAAGAAAAAAGGTGCCCTGACAAATTGCTGATGTTTTGTAAAGTACAAATGTCGCCTGCAGCCTGCCTGATGAATCCACGCTGCGTGCTCCTGTGCAGCTGTGTGATCTGGTGACAGAGGCTCCAGAGAGAGTGTACATGCTTTTTGTGTTATTGGCACTGCTACACTTTAGCTGTCATGAACACATTTTCTGTGGTCCCTATAGATTATAATAATCCTCTTGGCACACAGTGTGTTCAGTGTCCTTCATTCTTTCCTCTCTTTTAGGCCTCACACCTGATATTTTTCATCCTCTACCCAAAGTGTTTTTTTTTTTTTTTTTATGTTCAGGGGATTGCGCAGTAACTTAGAGGCCACACACACACATTTGCACACTTGTTGTTCTGGCTCTAGGTCAGCAGGAGATCTGCTTTTGCTGCGATCCAGTGCCTATGCAGTTTAATTATAACATCACTGCACATTCTGCTGCACTCCACAAGTTCAATCTGAGCAAGATCCTTGAAAAGCAATGACGCCAGCAAGCTATAGTCTTTCCAGTGGTTTGTCAAGAAATGGGCTGGATCCCCAGAGCAACCAAAGAGTGTCTGTCACCAAAGAGATGACCTCTCACTTAACGGTGTCCTGGTTTGTCTCAGTGATCCCATAAAGAAAAAGTGCAAAGTCACAAAAATGTGCACTGTCAGTTCAAGCCAGTGAGGAAGCCACAAGTGTCCAGTTTTTATTACGAAAAAGTAAATCCCTTAAAATCACAATGCCGTGGATATGCTGAAAGCATCTCGCTGGGTTTAATGGCGCTCGATGCAATTAGAATTCAGCTGCTTAACAAGAATGCAGAGACTTTGCCATTATTCAAGAGTCAAACAGTGGCAGTGGTTGTTATCCATGCCATGACCAAACGTACTTTCTCGGTTCGGCGGGAGCTCTCAGTGTTCCATTGACAAATAGGCAAAAACTACAATGGAATGAACCACCAAATTTCTTTTCACATTGAAATAGTGTTGTTTCATACAAAGCATATGACACAATGTCCCCTTTATGAGATCCAGACTGTGCATACCAACACTCTGCAGCTCTAATGATGTAGAATGAACTTGCTGACTCCTCCTGGTCGCATCGCTTCCACCGTCATTTTCCTTTCACCAGTATAATGACACAGGTGATCACATCTCTTGGAAAAGGTGCAAAAACAACCAAGAATGCTACCTGTAGATCATGGATAAAGAAGTTTTTAAATAGAGGTTGGAACAAATCTGTGAAAAGAGAGCTGATTTTCTATTGATCATCATCTGTTACTGATGATGAAATTTCATTTTCTTGACCTTTTCAGAACATCCACCTCCTCAATGCAATCGTGGACAGTTGTTCAGATAATTAGGCTGCATGCATGAGAGAACTCTCTTATCTTCTAAATTGCAATGTTTCATTGCTTTTCTAGCTAAATACTTGACAGTTTTAATATCAGTGTAACATTTGCATGCAAGCTACTCAGTCAGGGTGGTGTAAAGTGATTAATGAAACTCTTGTGTATCAGCTCTTTTCTGTTCAAGTCCATTACAAAGTTGAAATTTTAGTCAGAGCTCTTGCAGTTTTGCTGATGAGGCAATGACCCTGAAAATATATGACATGGTTTCCTGTACATAATAATCGAAACAGTAATGCTGCTAAGTTGTCTATCTTAACATGCTGGTGGGAACATCTACAGCTCATGTCTATGATGGAGGGTAATTTGTGGTCCATGAAAGGGGCGCAAAAGGGTTAAAGGGTGTAATAAAAGTGGTTCAAGCACTGACCCACGTCCAAAGAGATCAGATTTCCAGCACAACTGGTAATATTTGACAATGGGAAGCCAGTGAGGGATCGTGCCCCCTTAACAGCACGATTAATTTCACTGTTTTATCACGGTGTTTAGAAAAGGACAGGAAGACTGATCCGTGTTGCATCGCTCAAGTGACTAGAAAAGCAAATCAGCGGTGCAAATTGGAGAGAAAAGTGCTAAATAAATAAATAAACACTTTGACTAAATCACTGTCATTTGTTGGAAATCGTCTTCTCTCCGACTTGTCTCGAAGAGCTGTTTTCATTTTATTCTTCCTCTGCTCAGGTGTTGGCACATCCTTTGAGCATCTCCTGCTAAAATGAGCCCTCCAGACATGTCCAACAGCACAGGAGAAGGGGAGGCTGGTGACACCGATCCCTCGGCTCTGCTCAACGACAGCATGGGTTTACGCCCGCCGGGTTTTCACACCGACATCACCAAGCACCTCGGGGTCCAGATCACCCTGATCACAGCCTATTCCCTGATCATCCTGCTGGGCCTGCTGGGGAACGCTCTCGTCATCTACATGATCATTCGCTACAGAAACATGCGAACGGTGACCAACTTCTTCATAGCTAACCTGGCCCTGGCAGACCTTCTCGTGAACACCCTCTGCTTGCCTTTCACTCTGGTTTACACTCTGCTGGACGAGTGGAAGTTTGGGGCCGTGCTGTGCCACATGGTGCCCTTTGCCCAGGCCCTGAGTGTGCACGTGTCCATCCTGACTCTGACTGTTATCGCTCTGGAACGCTACCGCTGCATCGTCTTCCACCTCGGTCGACGCCTCACGTGGCACTCCAGCTTCCTCATCATGGCGTTCACCTGGACAGTGTCTGCCATCCTGGCGGCTCCCCTTGCCATCTTCAGAGAGTACCGCAACGAAGAGATCCCCTCCATCAACCTGCGTATAGCCGTGTGCTCTGAGAAATGGCCTCACGGGACCAACAGGGACGGAGTCATCTACAGCCTCTCAATGCTGCTCCTACAGTACATTATTCCTTTAGCCATCATCAGCTACGCTTACATTTGCATCTGGGTCAAACTGAAGAATCACGTCAGCCCATCAAACCGCAACGACAGCATCAATCGCCGCAAAAAAACCACAAAGATGCTGGCACTGGTGGTGGTGGTGTTTGCGATCTGCTGGCTGCCGTTTCATGTGTTTCAGTTGGCCAGCGACCTGGACTTGGTGCTCCGGTTCAAGGAGTATAAACTGATATACACTGTGTTCCATATCGTGGCTATGTGTTCCACTTTTGCCAATCCTCTCCTGTACGGGTGGATGAATAAGAACTACAGAAATGGCTTCCTCATGGTTTTCCGTTGCGAGGATAAGCCGGAATCTTTCCACCCAGAGGGCTCGTTCAGGACACGCTCCTTAAGACGGCTGACTCTTAATGGTCGTAATGGTGGACAGCCTCCCACCGCTGTATGAGGTGTAGACAATTTCAAATGCCTGTAGAATATGAACACATAATGCGCACCTCTGCTTCATGGTGCTCGTGATTCAGAATTTGACTTGAACGGTCTGATCCTGAGTATCTTTGTCACTGGAGAGGGCCCAAAGCTTTGCATGCAAATCGCTTTCTGTAGGCTCTTCTTTCCTTTGTGAATGGTTCTAGTGATATACATTTGTCAAACCTATTTCAAAATGTGTTTACGATGTTTATGTAGATGTTATTTAACTTGCTTCAGTGTGTAATGTGTTTTCCTGTAAATGCAGAAGCTCTTGTTGGTAAGTTATGTCTAATTTATTATACTTACTGAAGGGAACATGGTGATTATGATTATTGGTGACTGTGAGAGTTTTTAAATTTTTCACACTTGCTTTTCAAAATATTTGGATGATTTTCAGCTAATTAATCCAAATGGTGTGTTTTGGATTAATTGCAGTGTTCTCGCACATTTGCATTCAGTCTTCGTCCAAGAGATTCAAAACAAGGGGAATCGCTAATTTTCTGCCCAGACAGGAATTTAATTGTGTTCACCTGGCAACCAGATGTTCCTGATTTAATGGAGCAGCAGGACTCCTGAAGAATCACACTGAAAACCAGTGACCTGTGTGAAGAGAGAGCAACAAGTTATTGATATTGTCGTCGCAGAACGGGGGCAGCTGCTTTTAGGGACATGTGAAATGGAGGGCATTGGATGTGCAGTTCTACATTCATCACCCTGCTGCTTAAGTGTCCTCTGTTGATGGGTTTTAAATGAACACAGGAACATTAATCAATCGCAGGGCCTCTGGGAACACAAATCCAAGGTCTGATTTAGACCATCAGTAGAGATTTGATGCTTTTATGCCTCCATGTCAAAAAAAAGAGACCTTGGCTTGGATAGGTAAATGGAACTAAAGATATAGACGCAGCATGCAAAAGGGTTTCTCTTCTGACTTTGGAAAAAAGTTCAAAAATCAAATTTCTTTCGTTAAATTTAGGCAACGGTGCGGAAAAAATCGAGCTCTTCAAATGGTGACAGATTCTCAACCGGTGAGTTAATCAATACTCCGGTCAGGTGTGGCTTTTAAGGACAATGATCAGATAGTGTGACCAGTGACTACAAAAGGCCAACTTAAAATGCAGCTTTATTCAAATGACTCGATGCCACAGATGGCAACAAAGATGAGAACGGGCTGTTGACATGCTTGGATGCCAGTTAGGACCGTAAACAGACACTTGAATGTCAGCAACTCCATCATTTGTGAGCTAAAAAATTGCTTCAGACAGCTCTGGATGGATGTGTCTGACAACGTGATCATGTCTGCCAGCTTTATTAAGCCCTTCACACATAGCGGGGCGTCATTCTGCAAAAATCAGCATCGACATCTTCATTAACTCCATGCATCGCAGATGTGTGACTTGTTATTGACTTTTTAGTCTATGACCCCATTCTCCATCTTTCCATCATCATCTCCAATATAGTAGCGCGCTCTGTCGCTTCATGACATCCATTCTGTCATAGAGATGCCTTGTGTTGGAACCACAAATCCACAATCCTCTAATTTAAGAAGAATGAAAAGTAGAATTTAATAAAATATTACATGCTGCATTTGTATTCTTGTCCAGTACATCTTTAGGTACGATGAAAGAAGAATAAATGCCTGTTAGATCCTTCTGAGTGCATTGCAAAACTGAAAATATTGGCATAATGTGAAAATGTGTCGAACACCACACACATACACTGTGTACTTACACTGTACAGCAAACATACGTTTTAACTGTCTGAATGTGACGGCTGGAAAATCCATCTGAGCATTAAAAAGAAAAAAAAAGAGGAATAGAATTAAATAAATCAGAGCTTTATCAAAGTAGACATACACTTTTAATTTTGAAAAAAAAAAAAAAGTGGGTCGAAGTTAATCCAAAAAGCGTGTAATTATCAAGAAGACAAATGTGGCCTACGTAGTGTGATTCATTTTACAGCAGAGAAAATACCCATGTGTGGCTCTTGACACCCACACCACTGTTCTCTATATTCCTCCATGCGCTGTAGGTTATTATAGAAGCGCTGTGCCTTTATCAGGACCACATTAATCTTGGATCCATGGCATGAGACCCAGTAGGCATTAGAGTGGTTGTGTAAAAACAGAATAAAAATTGCATGCCAAGGTCAGATTCACAAAACTAATCAGAAGATAAATTACTGCATTATGTTTTAAAGAACCTGTCTTAGCTGTTTTGACAATTTTATCAGGCATTTGACCCTAAATTTTATTTAAAAAAACAAAAAACAAAAAAAAAAAGCTTTCAGAGGAAGCAGTGGGGGATTTTGCGATCCTCTGCTGCCCCCTAGTGTTCCGACCAGGCACCGCAGCCTGCAGCAGCCCGGATGTGTCGTGGATGTTTGACCTTCCCCCAACTCCGCTTCACATGATTTGTCGGTGGCTGCACGATGAACTTCATCTCCGCTGGAGTCTGGAAATGCAAATTCTGAGCCTTTAAACGCTGTCGCCGAACAGGTAAACGTCTCTGTCTCTGAAATAACCTCGCAAATGTACCGTGTTTGACGCGTGTGGGAGAAATTTCCCCGCAGCTCGCAGTGAGTCATTCATTCATGCGGGTAGCCTCATGCTAGGCTAGCTCATGCTAACGAGGAAGCTAAGGGAGTGCGGACGTGACGAATGTGACTGTTTTATCTCATGGTAGCCCCTCACTGTCGAAGAATTTATTAGCTTGTAGTCGTAATAACAGATGAATAGTTTGTTGTCAGTCACAGCAAGAGACTTAGTGTGATATTAGTGAAGCTGTGAGCGTGTTTTACGTGTGTTTGACTGACAGCTGTCAAGTACCGTTAGCCAGAAAGATCAGGAAAAGCTGTCTGTGCTAACGGTCATAGTGTATGTCAGAATATACGGTCATTTTTGTAAATTACTTGATTATTGACACACTTCTCGACATTTCATCCAACTCTGTCTGTTTAAAGCTTCTCGCACAAACCAGGCAAACTGACACGTTGTTGTTTGTTCCGTTTCAGGGTTGCGTCAAAGTAAACGAAGGGAACAATGGTGAAATACTTCTGCTGCGCAGATTTGCTAAAAAACACCTGGGACCAAGTTTGTGTTGCTTTCTGGCAACGATATCCCAACCCTTACAGGTAAAACTACGACTTCTTTACCCCGTTTGCAGACCTTTGGGACAAGTTTGGATTATGCATTAACATGTGTTTACTGAGAGGGTTAAACAGTGGTGGAAGTGACTTTTTCTCAAGCAGTAAACAGTACTGACATACTGGTACTAGTGTTACTATTACATGATTCTGGACTGTTAGTCAGCCTAAACAAATAATCTGAATAAGTCTGCTGTTCCTTACCTTTTTGTCATTTTACTGTCCAAACCTTTAAGCATTTAACTACTGATTTAACCCTCTGAACTCCCAACAGTTTCTAACATTTCCTTGCTTCTGTCACATTTCCACTCACTGTGGGCTCATTTTCACTGCAATATAAAGTCTTGCACCTCTATGGAAACAGCACAACCATGGGCAGAAGTATAGAGAACCTAAAAATGTCCTCTGATTAAGTTGTAATGCCTTTAATCATCACAAAAGAAAATCTAAAGTTTAATTTCTGCCATTTTTTTGGTAACACAATAAATAGAAAAACAGATACTGAGAAAAAAATACTACCTCTTTGTCCTATATATGTTTTCTTATGTAGATTTTGAATCGGTGTCCTTGTCTCTTATCTGCTTTGTGCAAACACAGCATGCAGTTCAATCCAGTTCAGTTGAAAATCCTTGAATTGTTGTGACGTGACTGTTGGTCAAAGCTTAGTCACTATTGACTTCTTGATTTTTACAGGATATGGTGAATGCAAACAATTTGTTTTTTGCAATTTTTTTGAATGAGGTATGTGGAGATAGTGGTTTAAATCAAGTATCACAACTTTAAGCTAGATTTGGTTAATTTTCCCAGTGGATTTGCACTTAAATAACACGTAAGTAATTAATTCAAGGATCGGCACGTAGTTAAAAATCTGATGATTCTTTCTTCCAATATATTTTGGGGTATTGCAGGTTAGTTAATAAATAAAGGTTTTATTTGGTCATTGACATGACTCATCCCTTGCAGAATTATTCAAACACATTAACCACATACCAAACATTAAAACATGTGAACCACCCTCATCTAATGATGTCATCCTTCACATAGAAGACATTCTGTGCAAGTGTTTTTCTAGAGCTTTTAGAGTTTCTTAGAGCTTTAACTAAAATGATCAAATTGATAGGTTGGTTAATTATTATTTTCTTTTATTTATTCCAAAGTCTTATCAAGCTAAAATGCAAAACAATTACTTCTAAGTGCTACTTACTGTTTCTCACATGTGAGTATGTGTTGTTTTATATCAACTGTTGGCTGCACAAAACATTTTTTTTCCTCAATCGACTGAACAATAGGGCTGGGCGATTAAGCTGAAAAGTTTATCACAATAACACTTTGCATTTCAGTCTGTGTCGATAACTATTGATCACGTTTTATAATGTATTTGTAGTGAGGACTGGCAGGAAAAAAGGCTTCTTTTTAATTGTTTTGAATTCAACCACTTCAGACTATTTCTCAAGGTGCACCATTAATAATGTTGATAACAATGTGAAAAACACATTCACACACATAAATAAGAAAAATTAGTAGTCTCACTTTGATACGCATTAATTACGGAGAGAAAGTAAAACCCAGAGGCGTATGGAGGGTAACCAAGGCGAGGCTGGCTAGGACTGAGTGTCACTGGACGGGAACCCTACACCGGCCTCCATGTGCACCCTGACGTCAAGTCCGTCAGCCCTCAGAGCGGGGAATGTGTCGCTTAGGTGCAAGTGGTGGGGGGCAGGGTAATTTAAAATATTGGTGTTTTTATAGTGCAAAGCCCATCTTTTAAAGGCAACAACTGGTCCCAGTGATGAGAGGTCCAGGTAGCTGTGGACAAGCAAAAGGAGCCCATCATTAAAGGATATGATGGGCTGTTCATGAGCCAGGGAGAGAGCATGCTTGGGGTTTGTTCATGCAACCAAATTCTGCTTTTTTTGATCTGTGCTTTCTCAGTGCAGTTGATAAAATGTGCATCAGATCGTTTTAATTGAAGCAGATAACATACAGAAGTATTTATAATAAACATAATCATTAGCTGTAGCCCTTCACAGACATTTTGTATCGTTTTAATCTGTACCTTTTCCTTCTTTTCTAGTAACCATGTCTTGACTGAGGATATCATTTTCCGAGAGGTCACTCCAACCAACTGCCTCATTTCCAGACGTCTGTTGACCAAAACTAGCCGTGCGCCCCGATGGATGGAGCGGTATCTTCCCAAGCACATGGCCAGCTCGGCGTACATCATCGAGGACTCCATTGTGGACCCTCAGAAAAGAACCATGACCACACTAACATGGAACATCAGCCACGCTCGCCTCATGGTACTTCAATGTTTGCCTCTATAAGCACTCAACCTTGTGCAGAACTATAACGTGGTCTCATGTTGGTGTGTTTTTTGCTGTTTGTCCCAGTCCGTGGAGGAGCGATGTGAATACGGAATTAACCACGAGAATGGCAGCTGGACTGAGATTAAAAGGGAAGCTTGGATCTCTTCCAATGTCTATGGGCTCTCAAGAGCAATTCAGGTCAGTAGAGTAAAGTGGAGCGCCACACTATGTAACAGCCCGGGGAAAGTGGTGTGGGGCAGCCAAGAGGCAGGCTCACCCACCTATCCTTCATTCTGTAATTAGTAACATAATACACAGTGTTAAGATAGAACAGCTGAGCAGTTCAAACTGTCTGCCAAGGTGTGAATTACTGAATGATTTGTGACAGTGAATCAGAGAGTTCCTGTATTGTTGCCAAGCTCCGGATCAACAGTGAACATGTGACGACATGAGTTATATGTCATTATATATTCCAACAATCTTTTTCTGTCTTGGGTGACATTGTCTCTTCTCTTTCTAGGAATTTGGACTTGCACGGTTCAAGACAAGTGTTACAAAGACCATGAAGAGCTTTGAATATGTTCTCGCCAAAATGCAAGGTAGGTCCTCATTAAATTAATCATTATGTGTGCAACTGTGTTTATATTTAATTAACAGTGTGTGATACCATCAGTAATTGGGGATGTCCTGTTGTTATCTCAACGATCAGAATGAGGACAGATGAAGGCTTTTTTTTTTAGCTAATTGGTGTCAACATGATCCTAAGCCTAATTCTTTGCTTACGTCTGCTGTCCCATATCATAAAGGGAGACCACAACTTGTGGTAGGATGCACATTTAAACTGGTTTTTAAAGCAGTAATCTCCAGCCATGTCAATCCATAATGAATTTATTGATAACACAAATGGAGCACGGAGGACATTTGTTCTGGGCTAATATATATTTATTCAACAGACATGTAGTATGGTCGGCAAAAGCTGCTCTGTTATATTTGTTACTGGGACACTGTCTAGACTAAGTGACCGCCTCCTCTGGCTGGTACAGTATCAAACAGTAAGAGGCTCCACCTGCTGGCACAGCCATTTAATACAGTTAATCTGCGGTACATTTTCTGACCTGCAGAGAATATGGGTCTTTTGGAGCCACTGGATCCCCTACCTTATTGACAATACATTTCAGTCAGGGACCTACAGGAGCTTTACAGCAAGGTTCATGACAGCTTGGATGGAAAAACACCATTTTAACTCATTGCATTGCAGAGCTCTTCAGTTGTATAGATCAACTTCATTTTAATAACTCTAATGTACTTGAAGTGTTTGCATCTAGGAAAATGGTATTGGAATGAGACTCCGTATTGGCAGACACTAAATACTACAGTACTTCAAATGGATCAGAGGCATAAAAAACTTCCCTGGTAGTTGTTAGTGCACTGGATTACATTAATTGCTGGAATGAATGCATAGTTTATCTTATTTGTAATATCTGCAATTATGAAAAGTCAAAGTTTGCGCTATGATAAAGGAAAGATAAAGAAGAAGAGGTTCACTGAGGCTGACAAGAAAATTAAGATTTAGCTCAGCACTAATTAATCTGCTATAAAGTTTGCCTGTCAACTGTTTAATCGCAGTGAAAGCTACAACTAGTAATTACTTCTATAGTAATTGCTCAATAATGAGACGTTCATTATCAATTTCACAAAAGAGGTTTAGTCTTTTGTCTGTAACAACCCGGCTTATTCGACTATACTTACCATCCAAGGTACAATCATCTTTTAATAGGACAGTTTAATGTGTGTTAAAGTCTAACAATGTAAAATGTGTTGTCAGTTTTCAGCCACTGTTGTGATAGCTGAATCTAAACAAAGCAAAGGTGTTAATTATATGCGTAAAATCTACTTGTTTGGTATTTTGAGAGCATCCACCTCCACCTGTATCCTGTTGAAACCCTGCTGACTGAGGCTAAAAGCTCTGTAATGATTTTTTTTTCTTCTTTTAATGTTGCTGGGAAACAGATAAGCTGAAAGCCAGTGCAGATTATACTGATGATTGCAAGTGCCAGTGACAGTTCACATCTGTTATGGAACATCACTGGGTTTCCTGAACTACATAAACACTCAATTATGGTCTGAATTTTGTTCTTTTGTAGGCGAGACTCCATCCAGAACCTTAGCAGAAACTGCCACAGAGCGGGCAAGAGAAACAGCACTGGCAGCTAAAGAGAAAGCCAAAGACCTCGCCTCACATGCTCAGAAGAAACAATATGTGTGACGAGCTACACGAACCACTGCTTCTGCAGCCGCTGACACTGGGACAGATTTATATTTACCCCCTCTCTCATTGTTCAGTCAAGCACTGGGGTAAGACTAATTGGTCCCAGTCACGGTTGGACACCTCTGTGAGGACACGTCCCAACTGAAAGTGGTGGGTGGACCATAAAAGGCCTGAGCTGGGTTCAAGAGCCTGTTCCAGCCTCCCTGTTCATGTCACTCTGAGTATACTATACATCTGCATCATTTCAGTGTTCACCAGAGATAGAGATCTTAGAAGGGAATGGCTGAGCGTGGCTTCGAGTGCCATAAAATGATGATGATGGCCAACTCTGAAACTGTTCTTCAGACCTTTACTCAACCTCTGTGCCCATCACCAATGTCTGCTTTCTACTCTGTTCCTTTGAGTTCGCCTCGGCATTTTGTGATTCTTTACAGCTTCTTGTCTTGTCAGCACTTCTACAGAATTTCTGATTAGCGCTTTCTTGTTTGTGATTTGTTTCAGTTGTGTTAATCTCGCATACAATCACGTTGTCTTTGTTTGTTCACTCAATGGTACCTTAAACCTTCAACTAAGACTGATCATCTCATTGCTTCGAGTAGAAGCACATAGACAGGGAAAGAGTTTATTTTATTGGCAGTCATAGCCTTATTAAAAATATTCACTTGGCTTCTCTTGTTACAGCGGTAAGAGCAGGCTGCAGTGGATAAGAGTTTTTATCTCAACTGAAAGTGATTAAAAAGGCATAAAGAATGCTTGCATTGTACATTGAGCTTAGGCCTGGTGATGCAGCAATGTATTCTCATTCCATCAATAGAATTGTCAATAAATGGACATTTTCTTTCTAATCATAATGCTGTGGTGTCTTTGACATGAACTGTGTTTTTGTTCACTAGTCCTGATTCATTAAGATGGGAACAACAGGGCAAATCTGGGGGGTTGCTGAATAATTAGCATGAATAATAACATAATCCCCCCCCCCTTAAAAATACACCAAGGAACATAAATCCCTCTCATTTGGGAACAAATAGAAAAGACTGCAAACGGCACTTAAATATAGAAAATATTTATTCATTAAAAAAAAAAAAAAAAGCTTACACCAGTACAAAAATGCTACATAATATTACTGGGCGGAGAGACAAATTAAAAAAATAGAAAAAAAAAAGTAATAAGGCATCTTGCATATACAAAAGTGAAGGAAAAAAGCACCTTCAGTTTTTTTTTTAAATATATAGAAATGAATATGATACTTGTAATACAGCATAAATTGCATAATCATTACAAGTGGACATTGCCTGTCTGACTGGTGAATTTGCTGTAATTAGCATCGTAACTGACAAATGCACAAGCGATGAAGTGTACAGCTCTGACGGCGGACACCTCTAAGAAACACATCAGTTAATATATTAGCAGTGAACAAAACTGACTGTCATTAGACCTGCGCAAGGAGCCCCTTAATGCTTTCAATTTCTCTTAAACACAGGCATCGAAATCCTTGCACGTAAATTACACGCTGAATTGCGCACCAGTACATCAAATTGATATTCGGCAGTGTTACTTAACGGCCAGATATCTTTGTGCAAATATGACCGGTTAGTTATTGTCGTTTTGATACACCCGAAAAATCTTTTTGAGACACAACAAGTGCAACGTGTGGACGTTATGTGCAACAGAATAAGAAGAGCGAAATAAATGACTGAACTTATATAAAAGGACAAAACATAGCACATAATTAATGTTGAAGTGCATGCTAAACATGACATTACTGAAATATGAACTTAGTGCTAAGGAAAAGCTGTATAGAATACAAGACTGAATCAGATTTAAGGCAGAATTCAGTACAGACATACTGTAGTAAAGTTTGGAATTAAAAAAAAAAAAAAAAGCCCTTATTTTGAGTTTACAAAGCCGATAAAGAAGAATGACTGCTCGACACATCATGGCTTATAAAGAAAAAAAAATGCCACTCTAATGTTTGTTGTCGGAAAATATACAGTATATGCGTAATGTAGCGTCCATCCCAGCCCAGTGATTTTAACTGCTATTCAGTGCAAATGGACACGTCTCACTCATAACCAAAGTTTAGCTTGTAGTCCGACAAATGGTAGTCCTTCTGTGACATAAAAAAAAAAAGTAACATTTTCCTCCTTTTTTCTTCCTCCTTTGTTGTTTTTTTTTTGGAATGTTTTCTCCTTCGTCCGTCCACCAGGTGACAATAAACAAGTTACCGTAGGTTTGACTGCTGTCATAGCCAGGCCTTGTCCATGCTGGAGTAACAGTGATCTGCACCGGTGTGTGCAATGCTCAGTCCGTCAGAGTCCACGCAGTCAAACACGATGCTTTCCACGTCAACCTCCACGTCCTCTGCAACAGATCACATCCATTAGCAGAAGGAAATATGAGAAAATTCACATCTGGCATAGGACTTACAAACTAGGGCTGGGTCATAAAAATGAAAAAAAACAAATTAATGTTCAATGCAGGTAACTGTGTAACAATATTATTAATTACGGCAGATACGCAAGACTTCACCGAGGTGTAAATAACTAATTTCCTCAAATGATGAGAGAGCATCACAAGTTAGCAAGAAAAATGTGTCAACTACAAATCAGGACACATGGAGAGCTGTTAGGATGAAGTTTTCTTACAGCCTTCACAGCGACTTAACATATAAAAAGACATATAATCTTTTTTTCTCACTGTCTGACATTAAATGTGACTACGTTTTTCCTGTTTCAGGTCAGTTAGAATTACCAAAATTATTTCTATTTGCTAAACGCCAGAATAATGAGAGAAAATATTTTTGATTTTTTTTTCTTGCTTTCTTCAAAGTCAGAACTTTACATACATTTCCTTAGTATTTGGTAGCTTTGCCTTTAAACTGTATGACATGGATCAAACGTTTTAGGTTTCCTTCCACTAGCTTCTCACAATAGTTTGATATAATTCTGGTCCGTTCCTCCTGGCAGAACTGGTGGAACTGAGTCAGGTTTGTAACACACCTTTTAAGCTCTGCCCTCAAATTTTCTACAGGATTGACATCAGGGCTTTGTGATGGCCACTTCAGAACACTGACTTTGTTGTCCTGAAGCCACTTTGTAACTAATTTAGTGGTCTGCACCCAAGCTTTTACTTCCTGGCTGATGTCTTGAGTTGTTGCTTTGATATTTCCACAGAATGTTCTTCCCTCATGATGCCATCTATTTTGTGAAGTGCATCAGTCCCTCCTGCAGCTAAACACCCCCACAACATGATGCTGCCACCCCCGTGCTTCACAGTTGGGATGCTATTCTCAGGCTTGCAAGCTTCCCCCTTTTTCCTCCAAATGAAACAATGTTTTATGTTGCTATGTAGTAATGTCTTCTTCCTCTCTGAGCAGCCTTTCAGTCCATGTCGGTACAGGACTGGTTCCACTGTGGATAATGACTCTCTTAGCAGCTTCAACAGCATCTTCACAAAGTCTTTTGCTTTTGTTCTGGGGTTGTTACGCACATTACGAAAAAATTCTCTCTCTCATTATCATGGCATTTAGCAAATAGAAATAATTTTGTTAATCCTCACTGACAGGAAAGGTTTAGTTACATTTCATGTCAGACAGTGAGAAAAAAAAGGTTTTGTGTCTTTTTATACAGCATATGTAAACTTCTGGTTCCAACTGTACGTCTTCTTTACTTATTTCAGGATTCATTTCATATCCAATTATTTACTTCACAGGAATATTTACTTATTTATGGATTTATATTGTTTCACTGATGTTCTGCCATTGCTCTTTTTAAGTTTGCACTGTTTAAGGATATTGTAATGTTTTATAAAACACTTTGTAAGGTGCTATAAAAATTAAGTTAATTATTGTTATTATTTTAACACTGGATATAACAGCATTCCTTAGCACACATTATAGCCAATCCAGTTGTTTTTTAATGGCTGAAATAGTTTTAAAGTACCAATTTAACTCAGATTGTACTGTTTTCCACTCTGCAAAACGTGATTGCAAGCCAATGTAATATAGCAAACATCCTATTTGTGAATCTATAACTGCATAAACCATAAAATCCCCACAAAAAGAGACAATAATAAATCAGCTCAAATAAAAGAAATGCTCTAAATTTATGATGGGAAAATATAGATACCATCCAGATAAACATTTTAAAATTTCAAATCAGATAAAGAAGCAGCTTTAACTGATCAAAAATATAACAAAACAGATGCACACTTAAAAATATCACAATGGACTGAGTTGGATAAAAGACCCAGAAATGTTAACTAACAGAACCAGAACCAACAAAATAGCAACTCACACACTAAAGCACTGCTGAGTAAAAGAACATACTTGAGGAAACACTGCTAGTAAATTGAAAGTATATAAAATAAAAGAACAAACACAGAGACGTAACCCACCTCTGTCGGAGTCCGACCTCTCTGAGGACATGGTGGACCCCTGGCTGTCGTTCCTCGACCTCTCGCCTCCTCTCTGCAGCTGCTCCAGCCGGACCCTCAGCTCCCTCTGCTCCCAGCGCAGGCGTCCCTTCACCTGCTCTGCACGCTCGTCCTGCTCCTGCAGCTTCTGAAATGAATCGACAGAGAGGCAAAATCAAAGTGAGCAGCAGCAGCAGCAGCAGCAGACCAAAGCTCAGACACAGCAGAGACCGAAGGCTGAGAGAAGCAAAAAATCACAGGGCTCTGGAGTCTGGTAAAGGCTGTGTTCTTTTTGCTCTGAGCTTGCAGGATTTTGAGGTGGTACCTTTATGTGGAGCTGGGCTCGTCTCAGCAGGTTGAGCGTGGTGTTCCTCATGGAGTCTGACGACAGGGGAACCTGCTTCTTGAGCTGCTCCAGGCAGTGCTTCAGCTGGGCTCGTCTAGGAAACACAAAAAATATGCAACAACTTTAGAAAACTGAAAAACAGCCATTTGCTTTTCATTTTTGCTGATTTTGCAGGAAAATAAGAATCACCTGTTTTTTTCCAGCTCATTGTGAACTGACCTGCAGTTACAGAAAAAGATAATTCAGTTAGAGTTGTATGTGACAATTCTTTGCAGTGACTGTGTGAGTGTTCGGTGTTCAAGTCTAGCAGGGTGCTCTGTCAAAACTGAAACTCAGACTGACAGCCACACCCTCCTGTCAGTTGCCTGTTATGTAAAAATACTCACCTATTGCCACCACCAGATATCTTCTTGTTCTTCTGTTTGCTTCTCTTATCCAACTGACCTGGGCTGAGAGGCAGGACCGAAGCATATCCATGTTCTGCCTCTGTGCAGGAAACACACAGCAGACAAAAGAGTGAAGGGCTGTGCACAAAGGCAGCAGTTGGTAAAGACAAAGTTCTCTAATTGTGCAAAGTGTGAATCCCTGTGCTGTAAATGCATCGCTGTGTGAATCCCTAAGCTGTGAGATGAGATCAGCGTTGCAGTGAAAAGACTGGGACACAAGCTGTCCTGCTGTCATCAGCTGGACGTTTTGTTTTTTGGTTTTGGCGCCATCAAGCTACCGGCTCTCCGCTATTATGAAACCGGTTTTGCAGCCTCTCGGGTAAAAACAGCCAACACCGTGTCTGTGGTGCTCGATCGCTGAATGAAACTTGCAGTATTTGTGTTTGTTTGCAGCCTCACTTTCCTTCACTGTTAGATCCGCTCAGCACCGCCCGGATTCATTTTTTAAACGAGCCCAGATTGGCGCCTTTGAGTACAATGATGCGACCGATATGTAGGTCACTGAGTCAAATGGCACAGATCGCCTAAAATAACCGTCTACCGAGAATCTCGATGGGATGTCAAACCGCGGCACAGTCCCGTGTCTGCGCATTATCCTCTGCATGCACAGTAATCGTGGCTTTCTGGTGCATTTTGTTGTTTCAACAATAACCAACCTACCAACTCCCCTCCAGGCTGACAGTTGTCATTAAACACTCACCTCTTTCTCTTCTCTCCAGAAACTCTGCAGCCCGCAGCAGCACCTGAATGTTGCAAACGTTTCCTTCCATTGTGATTAATTTTTGGTTAAAATGAAACGACCGCAGATTAAAAAGGGGGAAAAGCTACTGTGGTAGAAGCGTCGGCAGCCAGAAGTGGATGGAGCTGAGTCTGTGCTACGTCCTCAATCCACAGACCTCAACACCGGTGCTGCATTCAAGGGCCCAGTGGAAGCTCGGAAATCCCAGTTCACTTCATGGAAATTACTTTTTAACAGGCGTAGTGCCAAAAAAAAATACATAGATAAATACATTTTCCTATTAAATTCATAAATATTGCTTTGAACTAAATTCTGAAATAAATAAGGGAGGCATATTGAAGAAATACAAGTTGTCGAACATAAACCTATTTATTGAATCAATACATTTATTTGTATATCTCTTGCCTCATTTACTTATTTTAGGATTCATTCAATTTGTTTCACAGGAATATATTTATTCATATTATTTCCCTGATGCTCTGTAATTGTCCTTTGAAAAGTTGCACCGATGTTTTTTTGTTCTAATATTTTGTCTAATGTTTTGTGTATTTTGATTTTATTTTTTTATTTTTTTTTACAACACTCTGTATCTCCAGCTTTGAAAGGTTCTATGGACATATTATTATTGCTATTATTATTATTATTATTGTCATTATTATTATTATTATTATTATTATTATTATTATTATTATTATTATTATTATTATATTTTATCATTATTATTACATTTTTTTTGTTACATGGAATAAAACAGCATTCCATCGCATACATTGCCGTCAATCATGTTACATCATGGTACATCATGTTAATTACATTTATGCATCTGTTGGGTGGTTAAAAAAAGAAATAAATCATTTATTCTTCCTACAATTTAGACAGTTCAACTACCTCACAGAACCTACTATTTTGTGTAAAAAAAAATGCATATACTATATTAAAGGCACGTTAAGAAATGACTACTACTTCACTAATGTAAACACTGTTTCAAAAATGTTTGTTTTGCTTTCAGTCCAGTATTAACGCTCCAATTTTAATATTTCCAAAAGCAAGTGAAGGCGTCAGAGACAACGGAAACGTCATTGTAAAGCCTCAACCTCTCCCTCATGCACCCTAATTATTATTATTATTATTATTATTATTATTATTATTATGTGTTAATAGTAATATTAACACTGTACATGAGCTGGTAATTTTTACAAGGTTGTATTGTTACATATTGCATGTGTCATTGTTAACCTTAAATGTGGTAATTCTTACTCTTGCCATCCTCGACGTCTGAAAAACCTGCATCTTTACCTCAACCCAAGCCTTCACAACACCTAATTTTCTCTCTATATGTCTATCTATTCTCTCACATCATTAAATATGGGAAGCAGAATATGATAATATAATATATAATAATATGCTCAACAAATATGTCCAAACTCACTAGCAGTTGTTTGAGTAGCTGGTGTTAACGTGAGGACCAGTTCAAATCGTTTTTTCACATACCGGAGAAAGTGGGAGGGGAGGCCTGCCCTCACTGAATATGGCGGCGCGTGGCTTCACCGCCAGGATACGGTTACAGCTGTGTTCTCCGTATGGCAGTGAAGCCTCTTTGCCAGCAGTATCTTTAACCTTTGAACTCCTGAGTGTGCCAGTCCTCCGCCATATTGACTGTTGTCTTGACTGGAGGAGATAGAGAACATTTTGAGGTCCGAGAAGAAACGAAAGTGTGCTCTTAAAATCATCGAAACTGGTGCAAACTTGGCCAAAGCGTATTATAAACACCGTCGTGATGGCAAGGAAGAAAAGCAAGCAGCAGGGGATCGCCCAGAAGGAGCTTGTGCCTGGACAGCAGACCGTACCGAAGAGCCCAGTCTCTCCCGGCGATGCAGCTGGCGGTGGCGGCGGAGATGCTGGGCTGGATAGGCTGGCCGCCACCAGGGCGAATCAGGTAGCTAGCAGCAAGCCAATCGCTGCCTTTAAAACAGACTAGCTAGCCGCTGTGCTAGCACCACTCTGCTAATCTAAGCATCCTCCATTGTGCTTTTATTTCTTGTGGCGAAACCCTGCAGAGGTGAAGTTGTGTGCATCCGCTGGTTGGTGGGAAGCGATTGTAGTTTTAATGTAGAAGTCGTGAATGTAGAGCTTTACGTCGTTTGATGTGTAATTAAATAAATAATGAGCTCAACTTAGCGAGCAGAATCGTCCCCCCAACAGGCGGCTTTCAGGCAGTGAGGCTAGCGTTGCAGTCCATCTCTCCCACCGGACAGGTGACATTGTGCCTCGGACAGGTCGTCCCATTTCCAGCGTTTACAACTCTTCATCCGCCCAGCTAGCGTTAGCCAGCATGCTAGCCGGGCTATCATCTTCAGCTAGCGTGCTGCAAACGTGCTTGCTGCCTACACTTGATCGCATCCATAGGAACCACTCAGGCAGCAGCGGCTAACCTGCTACTAGCTAATCAGCTAGTTAGTTAGCTAGAAGGGATAACGGGGTAATAATTAGGGGGGCTAACTCTCAGACGTGGTTTGTATTATTCCACTGTGTCACATTACTGACATTTTCAGCCGCACTATACTCTGCTGTAGCAGAATAGCAGGAGCTGATGTCAAAAAGTTTGCGTGCAAGCTGTTAACTTGTCAGCTAATGATGTCTAGCTAAATCGGAGACAGTAACGGACAGTAACGTTGGCTGTCTAAGTTGAGGGTAACCACGACGCTGCACTTGACCTCTCAGCCACCACTTACAACCTGACTGACAGTTGCTTGGACGAATTGATTGCATTACATATCTGTCTGTTTTTGTCACAGCCCTGCACGAAATCTTACTCCTGTGAACGCTGCAGTGTTCCATTTTTATTTAAACTGTAGTGCAGATGTGTTCATTCATCCTTTTAAATAGACCTTTTTGAATTGCACATTGTTTTGCATCACTTTTGTATTAGATTTAGCAAAGTAAACCTTATAAACTGTTTATATGCACGCATGCAATGATTAGCTGTTGTTAGATGACACCTGGAAGTGGCCTGATGACTTTTGGATTACATTCATCAGATGTTTATGTTCCCTATTTCACGTGTCTCTGTTGTTATTATGCTATGTTGTTCCTTTGTGTATGCAGCATCTTTTGCATGTCTGAAGGGGAATTCATCCCCATTTGATCTTCCTCAAGTTTTTCCCTTGTGTTGTCTTGTTAAACTCTTTTTTTATTTCCACCTGGATCAGCTGTTGTAGGACAGAGGGTGTCATATGCGACATATTGCTGAGATTTTTAATGCAAATATGTGCTAATGAGCTCTGTGAATATAGCTTTGACTTGTATCAAAAATCACCTGTTTGATTGCCTGCCATACGCAGTTGGCATTTTTAATCACTGAAGGAAATATTCTAAGACAGTTAACCACTTAGACCCTCGCTTTCTATCGTGGTGCTAATTACCCAACAAAATTATGTGCTACAGATCCCAGTTTAAATGGTAATTACAGTCTCACGCTGAACCCCTTTATGCTCTCTCTCTTTCTACTTAGCCCATGCACACATGCTGCCTTCTGTGCCATCGTGAATTTAAGGACTGGGGAGCAAGCTCTGTGAACGGACTTCCTGGGGGCCATGGGACGAAGCTGGCCGACGCCGTGCCTGCGCTCTCCCAGGCCTTATTGCGGGAGGCGCCAGGGCGTAAGCTTGCTGACGCGGTGCCCTCGCTGTCTCAGTCCCTGCTGGGAGAGGTGCCTCTGTGGATCTGTCAGAGCTGCTGCAAGAGTGTGGAAGAGGAGGAGAGGCGGAGCACACAGGAGCAGCCAACACCGGTAAATAAAGAGGGACTGATTTGGGTCAGATGTCTGGATGCTTTTCACAACTTCTGTTTACTATTTAGTTGAACTATGTTTGCGTCGGCCGCTGAGACTCTGTCAGCTTTAGTCATCGTGTCGAGCGTTTCATTTGCATTACTAAATAAATCCGTCTCTATATATTCTGCTTTTTGCCAAGCAGAGTCATCCCTTACTTTTACTTTCTTAGTTGTTTTTACATAATTACTTTGCATGAATTTTGAAGACTTGCTGTATCATCACACTTAAAGTAGACTGCAGGCAAACATGGTGTTTAAGATGTTTTGTTGATATTTGGCTCAAATGTTAAAAATATTAAACAGACTGAAGAGGGTAGAATTGCTGAACAGTGCAGAGTGCCACATTTAAGATATATTAATGCATCTTTAAAATGTTTTCCCTCGTCGCGTAACACTCTAGTTTGGTGCCACGACTGCCAGAATGTAAGCCTGTGCAGACAGCCGGATGATTAACTAATTGGGTGCTGGGTTTTTTTGCTTTTTTTTTTCCCCTCTTGAAATTCAGGTGCCATTGTCACACTCTTCCTCCTGTAAGTCTCAGAGCTGTGGGAACGGTTACCCGGAGCAAAGTACTGTGGATTGGGACCCGAGTTCCTTCCTGTCAGCCCACAAACTGTCAGGTCTCTGGAACTCGGCCCACACCAACGGAGGGGAACACTGCAACCACAACACTTCGTCGCACTCACAACAAGGTCTGTCAACACGCTGTAAAACCAGATATTTTAAATGACTCTGACGGTAATCGCTGAAAACATCACAAACCTAAATTTTACGCTGTGTTGCGAGTTTCAGTGTTCTTTAATAGACACAGCATTTTTGTTAGAATCAGCGCTTGTTAGCTTTCTTATTAGCAATAAATGTACGAACAAGTTAGAACCAATGGTGCCTTTCTTTCTGAGCTCAGTAATATGGAAGGTGGAATAAAGTTTTGAAGAAACTATTTTTAAGAAATTTCAATGATGATCCCCATTTATATCGTATTAACAAGAAAAGTAAGTGACAGACAACCAAGCACACCCACAGTCACACCTACGGACAATTTAGACTCACCAGTTAACCTCAGCATGTTTTTAGACCTTGTGGGAGGAAGCCGGAGAACCCGGAGAGAACCCACGCTGCACAGGGAGAACATGCAAACTCCACACAGAAAGATCCCGGGTGTCCTCACCGGGACCCGAACCAGTGACCCTCTTGCTGCGAGGCAGCGGTGCTAACCACCGATCCACCTTGCAGCCCATCATTTCAATCAATTACACCAAATTATTCAGAGCCACAGGAAACTACAGAACTAAGCATTTATTACATGCATTAAACTCACTTAATATATTCATAGGTGTGATGCAGAGTGAGAGCATGCATTGTAATTCTTGAACTGTTTTTTTATTAATGCTTTTTTTCCAGATAGAATTGTAGATTTGTGTTTTTTGTTGTACCTGTTTACCCTCACAACTGCACAGCACAAATAATCTTACTGCAGTGTTAAAGATGTAAAAGAACAACTAACAATGGACAAGCAGTTTAATGCTGTGAACTGGACTGTACCATGTGAGTAACAAATGTGCCATGTGTGATGTAAACATAGAAGTTACTGTATTTGGAGAACAAAAGACTTTTTTTTTTCCTCCCCTCAACTCTCTTTTGCTTTCTCGAATTAACAGTTACCCACACACTTAATATAAATAAGGTGCGAAAAGTAGTGGAGATGAATCTCAGCTCTGCAGTGTACAAGCTCTGTCAGGCAGAGCCAAATATATTTATGTAAGGACAACTAACATGCAAAATCACAGGACGCAGCACAAGTGTCGCAGCTTCTATACACTCCAGAAAAGATAAAAAACATCACTCATGTCCTTCTCAACATAGGATCATGGTCACATTTGGCTAAATTAGATATATATTACGGTTGATAAATGAAAACAGAAGCTAATTTCATGACTTTCTTTCGAATTTGAAGAACTTGGGATGTATCAGCACCACGTTTTTCTACTCCTACAACATTACAGATAAGACAAACAGAAAATTGTTTAAAGTCTGCCTCCGTAATCTGTTGTGT
This sequence comes from Stegastes partitus, assembly GCF_000690725.1. Classification (NCBI taxonomy): domain Eukaryota; kingdom Metazoa; phylum Chordata; class Actinopteri; family Pomacentridae; genus Stegastes; species Stegastes partitus. The sequence continues at coordinate 280,564 of NW_007577961.1, forward strand.
AGTAGTACAGTAACACAAAGTAAGTCAGGCGCACCACGTAGCTCGAACATTTTCTAACCATAACAACTTACGGATGTGCCATTAGAGAAGAAATGAATGTGAAAGTGAGACATGTTTGTCTTCTACCTCCAGAAGGCAGGTGTTTACCGATGTGAAGCGAAGCAGACATCTATGATGACTCTGCCTTTGTCTGTTTTCTCCCCGTTTCTTGGCTCTCAGCAAACCACATTGCCGAGTTTACCCGACGCCTAGCTCAGGTTTTGTTTTTAGTTTTGCAAATATTCAAAATGGGTCACGGTGCCAAATTGTATTTAAACAAGCGTAAGTGAAAGTAGTCAAGTGATGCATGTGTGCACTGTGAAGGCGTTCATGCCCATCTTCAGGAGGCAAAGTCACATTTAAAGTGGCATGTTTTGCTTAATTTAATTTACCAAGACAAAAAAAGCAAAAACAAAAAAAGGGGCAGGTGATTATGCTTGAAGTGACATCAAACAAATGTTGGTCTTCAGGTGGACGGAACAGAGCATCTTGGGGTACTTCATTACCACAGCAAATGTTTAAGTGGGCATTAAGTTACAGTGACTTGCATCAACTTCTGCTGACAAGAGTGTGTGATAGCCGGTAAGAGGTACAGTTACTTTTGCCCAACAGGAAACAGCATGGTAAATAATTCAAGTGTTGTAGTTCTCCCTCATTGTCTTTATTTTAATTAGCAGAAATGGATTTTATCCTTCACAGTCAATAAATACAATCCAATGCTGCTGTTTTTCTTATAACAGTAATAAACTAGAAAGCCACTTGGAGCGTGCATCCTGCAGTTTTACCCAAAATGTTTGCATCCATACCAACATTTTATTGGCTTATCCTGTATCCTTGCTTGATCTCTCTATTAAGTTTCATAAGCTTCAGCTCTGTAGTTTTTGCGTAATCTTCAAGGCAAACAAGAGAAACAAATGGCACTGATTACATACTCATGCCTTGGCAGAGGAAAGATCACTGTCCGTGAGCAGGACACGCCTAAACATGCCTCCAAAAAAAACTTTCACAAAACATAGACAATCCAAAAAGTGAGTGTGTAGTAACCAAAGTCTCAGCATCTGGAAATTGTTTTAGTAAAGAGCATTGATCGAAAGCTGTCAAACTCCCCGAGACAAGGGACTTATTTTGTGATATGGACTCAAAAAATAATAATGCTGCAAGCAGCATTGGTCGGGTCCTCGCTCTGTATTGCAACCTCATGCCCGTCTGACCTCCATTTTGACAATTTATTCCCCTTCACTAGACTTTGACCTACTAATAGGCAATTTTCATAGTGTTGCTATCTGCTACCATTTTAGAGATATGTAGCTTTAAGTTCATAGGATGATTTTGTCCTTTTTTTGTTTTGAAAAGCCAATTGTGGACTTCCTGTTTAAGATAGGTTAGGGGTGTCAGCACGAGATTTATGGGAGATATTGAGACAAACGTTTTGGTGTTAGTTTGATCTCTCTATGACATTCCTACTGGCTGCTCGGGCCGTTTTAGTGTGTTTTTTGTGTGCTTAGGGGGCACTAGAGAGCCCATTTTGGACTGCTGGGGGTTATTTTTTTTCGTTTTATCAAATTTTGGGGCGTGTCAGAGGTGCGTGCCAATTTTGGTGAGTTTTTGAGCGTGTTTAGGGGTCTAATTAAGGTTTTCACGTTCGCTCGGCAAATAATAATAAGAAAAAGAAACGATACAGGAACAATAGGGGCAAGGACCCCTTCTTGCTTCAGCTAGAAAGGGTCCTTTCCCTCAGGGTGAGGACCCTAAAAATCTGTAACTATAACATTTTAACCATTAGGTGCCCACAAATACAACAGTAACTACAGTTAGTAGGACAGTCAGTCAACGAAAGTTAAGACTGCCATCTAAAGAAGTCGTTCCCTTTCTTGTTGCAATTGTCATGTTGCTTTAAATCCGCAGTACATTCCTTTTTAAAAGTGTTTTTCATCTGCAGGTGTAACAGCAGGATCAGTCTGTCATGAGAAAAGAGGACTTCATGAAGCGCCTGGGAAATCTGCTAAAACGTCAGGGACCAAAGTGTGTCCCTACAGTCACCCGTCATCCCAGAATTCCAGTGGATCTTCTGCTGGGAACCCTCTGTCTACCTCAGCAGACCTTTGTAAGACCACTCCCAAGCACTTCAAGACCGTGTGCCGTCGACCAACGCCGCCAGGTAATTATTTATTTTCATCTCTTCAGACTCAGTAGTATTGTGTGATGTGACAATAAATCTGAATGCTTCATTTTTCTTCTTTAAAATCTATATAAGGAATAAGAAATCAATATGTATCTGACACATTTTAATGAACACTATCGAGTTGTGTTCAACCTGATTTTCAGTTATTTTAATGTATAATTTTTGTAAAAGTGTCCTTTTACTTGAGCACAAACGTCCCAAAATAAATAAGAAACCAGCAAAACCTTTGTTAATCTGTAGATAAATGGATCCTTTTAGCAAACAGTTAAGACATTAGTAATAATTATATTAGCAGTAATTGGACTTTGGAACAACAGTAATCTGTACAGACACAAAGAATAAAAACTGTCATGATTCAAACTGCTGAACTGAATATGTGGTGATGCACTTTGTCAAGAAATGATTCAGTGTGTGACCTATGAGTGACTTGTATTGATGTTTTCCATTGTCCAGGTGAAGCCTTCCATCCCAGTGACCACCATCAACACACAGACTTGTCGGTACCCCCTAACAGTCCCACCGGCCTGTCGTCCCAGCATTCCTCTCTCCTCCCTCCAAAGCCGAACTCTGGGCAGCATGGCCATGTAACCTCCTCCTGTGGCACTGGTGTGGCCGCCCACGCTCCCTTCTCCCCGCTGGTACCAAACCTCCACGGCCCTACAGCCAAACTCAATTCTCCCAGTCCAGATAGCCCAACATCTGTCCACAAGCCCAGTCCATGCAAAAACTCCCACATTCCCGCTGTGAACACACAACACAGCAAACTGGGCACATCTATAATGGGCTGTAACCACTCGTGTAATGGACACAGTCCGGGAACAGTGGCCAACTCCAATGTAGGCCACTTAACAGCTGGGGCCTGCAGGTTAGTGTTGACGTCTCAACTTTGCTTTTTGAAAATGTGAAACTGAGAAATCACTTCTATGGCAAATACAAATTGTAATACCAATGCATTCTGAGAGGTTCATATCAATTCTTTCTTTTTTTGCAGGGATCAAGCGTGTAAGGGGCACAAAGTGACGAATGGGACATTGTGCCACCCTTCGTCTGAGCTGGAGGAGGGAGAGGATGAGGACAGCAGCTCTGAGAGGAGCTCCTGTGCCTCCTCTTCCACCAACCAGAAGGATGGGAAGTACTGCGATTGCTGCTACTGCGAGTTCTTTGGACACAATGCGGTACTTTGAAACTTTTTGTTGTCGAGTCTTTTGAAGTAGAAGTGCCATTTCCTATTACACACTTGTAAATCATTTTCTAAAAGCTGCTGTGGTGAAAAGATCCCAATATTGCTGTATTTTATTTGGTCACAGCCTCCAGCTGCACCGACTAGCCGAAACTACGCTGAGATCCGAGAGAAACTTCGCTCGCGCCTGACCCGGCGTAAAGAAGAGCTGCCTCAGCGTCAGGATTCAGAACTGACAGTGGCCGGTGCCATTGACAACCGGGACGTGGACGAGCTGCTAGACTTCATAAACAGTTCTGAGCCCAAACCTGTCAACAGTGCCAAGGCTGCCAAAAGGGCTCGACACAAACAGAAGAAGAAGGTGTGGTAACTGTATAAAGCATGTGTGTGTGTTGTTTCCGTTTGTTTTGTCTTTTGTTTGTTTGTTTTTATATTTATTACACAATGCATTAGGTCTTGGAGATTTTGTTTAATATTTTATGGAGAAACACGAGTATAGTTTTGTCAACACCCTTCTTAGTTTTGCATTTTTCACTTTACTAAAGAAGTTGTCATTAGCTAAAGCTCGACGTTGCGAGCAGCTCAACAATAACTAAACATGGTGGTCAAGTTCAGTCAAAAGCAGCAGCAGGAGGAAATCAGATTAGATGGATTAGATGCAAGCATCGATTTCTGTGAATCCCTCGTGGGTTGGGAGGCATTTTGAATTCTGTGTGGGAGGACTGGTAGACTCTGTCCCAAATAACAACAGCATTATAAGTGGTAAAACAAAAATGTAAATTTATTGAATGCCTGTTACTAAGAAATGCCTGTTATACAAGGTTTGATTTTTATGTTTTTAGGAGTACAAGTTAAAATCAAGAACTAAACTTTTGGTACTTTTTGATACTCAGGGCTACAGACATGTTTTGGTCACTATCTAAAATGTTTTCACAATATAGAACAAAACTTTATATATAGTTTAATGTATAGAATTACAGATTTAATATCTAAAAAAATCTTTTTATTTATCTTTTTTGTGTGTCACCTATTTTGCTTTCATATCTGTACCATGTCTGTTGTAGGAAAAAGCTCAACAGGGCACCTTGGGCGCTGCAGGCAGTGACCCCCACTCCAGCTCATCTGAGCCTGTGGACGAGCCCATCCAAGACGGTTCAGAAGCCAGTCGGTTGCTGGACTGGCCTCAGCTGGAACTCGAACGCGTGAACAGTTTTCTCACAAGTCGGCTAGAAGAGATTAAAAACACCATCAAAGACTCAATCCGGGCCTCATTTAGCATGTACGACCTCAATCTGGATGTCAATGACTTCCCAAAGAAGGCAGCCACGTTGGAGGGAAATCATTTACTGTCCCATCTCAACGGTTCCTCTGACTTGCAGCAGATAGACCTTGACCTCTCTCCTCTTTCACTGGGAACCTTTAAAAGCCACCTGGACCTGGTTAACGGATGGGAAGATACGACCGTCGTCTCGTCTCCAAACACCACCACCACTGCGTCAGCAGTAAGTGCTGCTTCAAAGGACATCCAGCGGTTGCACACTACCCCCAGTCTCTCAAAGCTTATAAGAGTTCGTTCCCCAGAAAGATGCACTTCCGCCGGGTCTGACCATTTGCCACAGGTGCCAGCCCAAGCAACGGCTAAATCGAAAGAGGACACCCCCGATCCCAAGAACGCGACAGTCGGGAACGGCGGTGCAAAGTCAAAAAAGAATAAAAAGCAGCAGCAAAAACAGGAGCAGTCTGTGTCGGAGCAGAATTCCAACAAAACAACCAAAGCTGCCTCTGGGAATGAAGCACAGAAAGTCAGCGAGCCTAAAGAAATGGCAGCTAACGGCTCAAAGTCTGGAAACAAACCCCCTCAGCACTCTGTGGACAGCCAGCGAAATGGGCCTAAGAAAGCTGAGGAGAGCAGATCATCCAAACATGCAACAAATGGAGCAAATGGTGGCCCCTTAAGTGCACAAAGGGGGAAAGGTGACTGTGACACACGAGGAGGTCGGTCGGAGCAGGAATCAGAAAGCAAAGCTCACCCCACCATTCCAGCAAACGGGCAGCAACAGCAGCAATCCAAGGGGAAAAACAAGAAGAACAAGAACAAGGGTGAAAAATCCAGCAGTGCTCTTGGTATGAGAGAAAATCTGTATTTACAGCACTCATTAGCACTCACACTCCATACTTATTATTTCTACATTTTTGATCGGTTCATCTGCATTCTAATCTTTATTTTCATTCTTTAGATGATGTATTTCTCCCTAAAGACGTGGATCCAACAGAAATGGATGAGATTGATCGGGAAGTGGAATACTTCAAAAGGTAAGCTCAACACTGCAGTGTTTTCAACACACTTTGTGCCGAACTGTTAGATTTCCATTAACTGCTTCACTGAAACTGGCATCTGTTTACTCTCCTTTTTTCCTTTTGTCTGTCTCTGTTCCCTGTAGGTTTTGCCTCGATTCTGCGAAACAAACGCGCCAGAAGGTAGCAGTGAATTGGTCCAACTTCAGCCTCAAAAAGGTTCCTTCCAATGCAGCTCAATAACTTGGACGAGTGCCAGAGAAAAAAACTTCACACCACAAACTCTTTCAGTAGAGCCCCATTTGGCCTGAGGCCTTCTCTCATTCCCAGTTTTCTTCTCTTCCTTACTAAGCCAAGGGACCCTGGTTCAAAACATACTCTCCATTCAGAAGACTGAAACATAACTTGTGGCTAACAAGCCAGGGATCATTCTCAAGGCCAACTCTACCCTTTGCTATTATTGCAATGTTCACTAAATGAGAGATGCAAAAATGGAAAACAGTCTGTTGAATCAACTGCAGCCATGTGCTTACGTATGTAGTATGTAAACAATTACCTTACATGAAATAAATGTTTTTATCACAAATCTGAGACATTTAACGTTGAATTCCAATCAATTCAATTTGGTGCTCATCATCTCTTATATTCTTTCTGACCCACCAAACCGGTCTCACTAGACGCTGCTGAGACTTCCACTGTATGCACTGAACGAGCACAAGACAATATTTTGACCTATTTAAAGAAAAAACATGCGAGTCCTCTTCTGCAGGGAGCAATGGTGACAACGATTACATTGATTTTACTCCCAAGTGGCCCGTAGTGCAGCTGGTGGTGGTTCATGGTTTTGAATTGGAATATTTGTCTCAAATTCCATGGTGATCAACAAATTATTTAGGAATCTATGAGTTTTTTTTAAAAAAGAAAAGGAAAGAAGAAATGGCTTCACCTATCTGCTGTATGTTGTGGACTTATATTTTTAAAAAAACAAAACGTGAATGTTTGACAGTACATTATACGCTGATAACACACAGTAATAGAGCACTTTTCCCCACAGGATGCATCTTAAAAAACAATCAAGTATCCCCTGCAAAGATGTCCCCATGCATGATGTGTGGGTCAGAAAATCTAAACACTGTCCCCTTACTATATTGGGAAATGTGTCTGTTTCTTCAGTGTCGAACCTCCTTTGGTGTTAGTCTTGAGCAATTATCTCTTATAGTGATACCCAGTATACACTCTTGCCATCTGTAGAAGAAAGTCCTTTACCACAATTTTCTCACTCTTTAGCTCTTATTTTAATCCGTACGTCCCAGCAGTGACAGTTACACCAGTGTGCAATGTTCATTTTGTCGTTGGAACGATGACACCTTGTTTTGACGCAGTTACTTTCAATGCTTGTACATACTGAGTGAATATTTTTGGCCCTTTTGAGCCTTTGTCATGCGTTTCTGAGGGTTGCGTGTGTGTGTGTGAGGTACATTTTCAACCATACTACTCCTTTTCCCTGTACTGTGACCTTGGTGGCACCCCCCACCTCAGCTAACTTATCTGAAGCCTAAGTCTTGATTGTCTTTTGATGACAAATATCCCAGAAGAGACCTTTGGGACACGGGCCTTGGGTTTTTTACACCAGTATCAATGTTTTAGCTGATGGCTTTCATTGAAATGGATGATTTTTTTTCCTGAATCTGTGCTGAGATTTTGTTTTAATATAACATCTCTGATGCTTTCCAGGTTATATTCAGTTAGAGAAGATTATCTTAATGTTTCGAATGTAGATTTATACTATACCAATAATAGCCAAGTGTATGTTGGCTTGTTTCTTTTTTTTAATTCACTTTTGATACTGTGAAAAAATCTTTCGTTCGGAAAGATTAAAAACAATACAGTTTTGACAAAAAATAAGGTGTGGTGTTTTTTATCTTTTTAGTTTGGTATTTAAGATACTGCATCTGCACAACCCACAACGTCAGATTTTGAAATGTTTGGACGCAGCGGCTCGATGAGGTTTGACCCTTCCGGCGTTCCGTACACGACCACAGCTTCCTCTGGAAAGTAAATATGCGGCGTGTTTAACTCGTTTAATTGTGTGGCAAGTGTTTGGTGAAGAACTCGTTGATAACGTACACAGAGGTTTAGTGTACTCACAGATAAAATGGAGATAGAAAATCGGCTCAAAAAGGTAAGTTTAGCACATGTTATCGTTCCTGCTATAGGCTAGCTATTGCTAGCTAACGTTAGCTAGCTGCTAAAGCTTCAGCTAGTGTCCATCCAGCTTACAAGGTCTAATGTATTACATGTTTAAAAGCACGGGCCGATGGACAACCTTGAAACAAAGTATTTGAATAAAAGGGAGGTTCAGTTTAATACTGTATATAAGTGTGAAAGGTGTTTGGTAAACCTTTAGGATTACCGTTAGCCATTTTGCAGTGCTACAGCATCAATGCTAAATACGCGATTGTGACGTTTATAGAAACACAAGTTATTACACATCTGAATATCATGGCCAGCTTTTGTTTTAGAGTCAATAGAGTCGCATAAGAGTTCAGGAATGAGTTTGCAGTTCATGACTAATGTGCTTATGTGAAGGCAAAAATCTGGAAAGGGCACGTTTGCTTTTCAGTTGTCTGTAATGTCATTATGGAGCTAATGCTTTTTGTAATAAAGGTAAAGTTAATGGAGTCATTTAAAGCGACTGTTTACAGGGATCTTGTTTTTTTTAAAGAACAGACAGGCAGGAACAGGTATGGGCAAGAAAAGCTACTATTACCACCTGTAATAATGATTAAGCTAATAGTTAATTACAGGAGGTTTAAAAGTTAAGAGATATACCCATTTCCAAAACTGTGTTAAAAGCAAGCCTATAATGACAGCTAACCCATGTAAAGGTGCCATATAGTGCAGTCCTTTCAGCTCACTGAGACGTTTATAATTCAACAGCCTCTTACAGAAATGTTTATGACATAAACACATATGATGTTGTGATTAGCTAAAACTAGACCCCGAGTGATACTGGATTGTTTAGAGAGTAACAATTAGACCTGTATCTATGTACCGACCAATATTCTTCTTATATATATGTATCTATATATTTTTCTGTTGTCTACATGTTAATGTTTTGGAAATTCCCCTTACTTCAGGAAGTAGCAGCAACAACCTTCAGGCAGCAACTTACATGCTCACAATTTCAAGTTTTGCTGAAAGTTTGGGTTGTGCAATAAAGCAGCCCTGCTGTTTTTCAAGGGGATTCATTCATTTTAATTGCAGTGATCGACTCACTGCGTGCAAATGTTTCGCCAGAACACTGTCACTGACATTATTTTGAGTGAGTACTGTGGCAGCATCCTGTTCGTAGCGCTGCTCAAGACAGTTGCAATTGGTTTAAAGAAGCAGATGCAATCTTTTTCTCTCTATAGCAGAATGATTATTAGGTGCAGTCACATCATTCTACACAGAACGATGTCTGATTATGTGAGACTGCAGTTATAGTTGAAGGAGTTGAAAATGGAAATAATGAGGTCATTGGTTATTCATTTTTAAGCAATTTATTACATAAACCACTTAGCAGCTCAACATAAAATTACGGCTTTACTCATCACCACCATCTGCTCAGCTAGCACTCTGCTACATGTGCTGCAGACAGACCTGAAAGTACTGTAAGCAATGAAGTTGGAGCTGCTCTGCTGGACAAACTATGTGATGGACCCATTTCTAAATTAATATAAGCATCTTTTTCTGTTAAAACACACTTCACATAAGTGCATATCGGACAATGTACATGCCAATATCAGGCAGTTAATATCAGCTAAACCAATATATCAGTCGAGCTAAAAAGTGTTTTGTGTGAATCTGTAACATATACGTGTAAAATCTCAGTTTCCCTATAGTCGTTATTTATTTAATATATGATCTGCATGTAAACGCCTGAAAACCAATGCGATAGAATTTTCTTTTGTAGCAGCTCTGTTTTGCTGCATAGTATGCTGTGTGGTCAAATTTCCTTCAAAGATCTGGTTTTATCTGGAGGCCATTTTGGCTGAATGCTGAGCTCTAATCTCTCTATGGAGAGAAAACAAACAAAAGACACTCTGAGGAAGTAATACTACTGATCATGTGTTTGTACAGAGAGCCCATGGGGAGGATGAGAGGTCTGGCTCAGAAGGATCGGAGGATGACGATTATGTTCCTTATGTTCCGGTCAAGATCAGAAAGCAACAAATGGTAAGATATTGTGCATTGTTCTGTGTTACACTTTAGAAAGGGGAAGGCATCGAAAATCCAATCCATCTGTTTAGATGTGTGGCTATTACTGACCTTATTAGGCAGATCAGAAGTATTAGCTAAATGTGGGCAATTCAAATGAAAAAGCGTTTCTACACTAATGTCATACTACTTTTAAATCTAGGAACTAAATAGCACTGACAATGGACTAGAAATCTTTATCAGCAGAAACCCTAAGTGGAGATATCAGTGGAGAAAATATGTGATTGGTGCATCCCTAATTAGGTGTATACTGTGTAATAAGGTAAACCTATGATATTCTAAAGTATATTAGCATTACATCCTGTTAGCAAATATCAAAACTGAATACTTTCACCTCACAGCTACAGAAGATGTTACGGCTGCGAGGGAAGGCAGTGGATGAGGAGCAGAAGGACAGTGGGGAGGAGCAAAGGGATGAGGACGAGGGTCTTGGTCCACGCTCCAATGTTAGTCTCCTGGACCAGCATCAGCACCTCAAGGAAAAAGCCGAAGGTATCCAGTTCAAACTACACCTGCTTTAGTTACCTGTTTAATTCTGTTCACACTCCCTCACCTGCTTTATGTGAATGTGTCTGCAGCCCGTAAGGAGTCGGCCAAGGAGAAGCAGCTGAAGGAGGAAGAGAAGATTCTTGAGAGTGTGGCAGAGGGCAGAGGTAAAATAATAATGCTGCCACATTCTTGTGAAGCTACGTTCAAGTTACATAAACTGTGAGACATCAAAACAATTTGGCCAAAATGTTTAAATTTGCAAAACTAATTCTGCTGACTTTCTTTCAGCTCTGATGTCTGTGAAGGAAATGGCCAAAGGTATCATATATGATGATCCTATCAAAACAAGGTGAGCCCTTGATCAATGAATTTAGTAAAATTTTATATGTGGATCTGTTTTTTTAAAGTTAAGTTAACCTGAATTTTTTTTTTCTAGCTGGAAGGCACCACGCTACATCCTGAATATGCCAGACACCAGACATGAACGCGTCAGGAAGAAATTTCACATCCTGGTCGATGGAGATGGCATTCCTGCTCCAATCAAAAGCTTCAGGGAGATGAAGTTTCCACCAGGTGACGCTACACTCTGTCTCACACATGAAAAACACAGCTTTATCTTTTTTGTTTGAAGTCTGTAGTGGTAGCACGTGATTAACAACCGGCAACAAACCTCTGTTTGTCATGTTTGCAGCAATTCTGAAAGGCTTGAAAAAGAAGGGAATCGTGCACCCAACACCAATTCAAATTCAAGGAATCCCTACAGTGTAAGTATATGGGACTAGAATACAAACACTGTAATAAATAGGATGTAATTTGTTTTTCAGAAAAGTACATGTACACTGTTGATAAACTGACACCGTTTGTCTTTAGTCTGTCTGGTAGAGACATGATTGGCATCGCCTTCACTGGATCTGGAAAGACTTTGGTCTTCACTTTGCCCATCATCATGTTCTCCCTGGAGCAGGAGAAAAGGCTGCCTTTCTTTAAGAGAGAGGGACCATATGGACTTATCATCTGCCCTTCAGTAAGAAATACAAGAACAACCTGTTTCATTGACTGCACAGCTTGGATTGCATTACAAAGTGTGACTTTAGTGTCTGGCAACTATCCAGTCGCAAAGTCTGCTGTAGGTGTACGTGTTTTTGTAGGAAAATGTTTTACACTACAGTAATATGAACTCAATTTTTAAAATCTAACAACAAAAACCCAAACACCTGCATTGTACTGAGGTTAAGGGTGGCATCACAGAGGTGGGCACCTCAAAATCTGTGTAAATATAAGCAAATAATACCTGTATGAGTTGATAGAGTATAAAATGTCATCAAAAGTGACCTTTTAGGTTTTGACTTAATGTAACTCCCTGCAGAATTATCAAGTCACGTTTAAACCTGAGGAGGCTCATTAAAGACATGGAATTAAGTTCCTCACATATTGCCCTTCAGACATGAGGACGTTATGTGTGAGAAGTGTATTTTCATGACTCCCTAAGTCCATGTGATTTCATTACCACCTCTTTTATTCCAGCGAGAGTTGGCGAGGCAGACACATGGCATCATAGAGTATTACTGCAAGCTACTGGAGGAGGAAGGAGCTCCTCAGCTGCGCTCTGCCCTCTGCATTGGAGGCATGTCTGTCAAGGAGCAGATGGAGGTAGTAAAACAGTAAGTAAGATTGATGGGGTGAGTGACAAAACCTGGATTTCATCCAGAATTGTATATCAGTGTTAAGCAAAAACTGCCTGATTCAGCTACATCCTTCAGAAAGGAACAAAATGGGCAAAGATGAAAAAAGTTCCTGTCATAATGCTTTACACATATCATCCATAACAGTAAAAAATCTACATTATTACCAGAGGACCAAGGTAATAATACTGTATGTTACAAATCCCAAGGTAAGTCATGTTTTTGGTTTTCTTGGTTACAGTGGCGTCCACATGATGGTTGCCACCCCTGGAAGATTGATGGACTTGCTGCAGAAGAAGATGGTGAGTCTTGACATATGCCGCTACCTGGCCCTGGATGAAGCTGACAGGATGATTGACATGGGTTTTGAAGAGGACATCAGGACCATCTTCTCCTATTTCAAGGTCAGACCCTCATTTGTGGGATTAACTTTCAGTAATCAGAGCTCCAGACTACGACTGTTTTGGTCGCACATGCAACTATTTTTTGAGTGGGCGAGTTGAAATTTCAAGTGGTCGCATTGGTGTGAGTGCATGGTCATTAGGCTGTAATAGCATCTCTGCAACCGGTGCAGACAGCTACAGTGGTAACCACAGTGGTGGAAGTAGCACTTTTATAACCTGGGTAGACTGTGGTATTTATACTTTTAAATGTGGTCTACTCGTGAAATGCAGAGTGCACCTGCATTCGCTGTTTTCTATAAGCGGAACAGCGCGTGTAGATGCGCTTTGCATTGTAGAAAAAAAATCGCTCGGTTTTGTCTGGGACAAATCTGATGTTAGAACGCCCTGGTTTACTCTTTTCAAAGTATTTTTCGGTCGCACACCTTTCTGAGCACACCACAGATACCGAGCAGCATCTACAGCAGCCTGCAGTGTGGGGTGTTTGCTAAACTGTCACGTCTACCAATAAGCAGATGTTCATCAAGTGATGTGTTTTGCCTGTGACAAGGTGGGAGGTGCAATCAAATAAGAAAGTTGGTCACACCAGTGCTGCCAGTGAAAAAGTTAGTCTGGAACCCTGGTAATCATATCACCATTGCAGCAGTTTTTGCCATCCGTTGTTTTGTGGTTTACTGATACAGTCCTGACCAGACAAGTAGCTTTACAAAGGCCAAGCAGGACAATATAAGCCAACAATTCGAGTAGGATGCACACCGGATGATTTACAGTCTTTTGTTACACTCAAACAATTTAAATTCTTTCTCTATCTGGTTTGACATTTTCACACCTTACTGGACTTTTGTTGCCTTTTCTTTCGATTTTTCACTCTTAATGTTCCAGTGTATTTAGAGGCATTGGGTTTTTACAGTGTCCTAATGGTTTAACAAATACCAAATTTCCCCTCACTTGCGTAACTACCTATAGTTGGCCGAGAAATCTTTTAGCTGTGGCGCTCACTCAATTGATACTGGATTTTTTTCCCCAGACCAAAATCTTACAAAAACAATGACCTTAACTTTTTTTTGGTTTTCTTATCTAGGGACAAAGACAAACACTGCTTTTCAGTGCCACTATGCCCAAGAAGATCCAGAACTTTGCAAAGAGTGCCCTGGTCAAACCGGTCACTATTAATGTGGGCAGAGCTGGAGCTGCCAGCTTGGATGTCATCCAGGTATGTTATTTTTACTGAAAATGTGTTTTTTGTTGTTGTTGTTGTCTCAGTCAGAAGTATAAATTATATTCAAATCACAAAATTTCATGAACTAAATATTTTTGCATGTGTGCAGGAAGTGGAATACGTCAAAGAGGAGGCCAAGATGGTGTACCTTCTAGAGTGTCTCCAGAAAACACCACCTCCAGTCAGTACTTCCACATCTTATGACACTGACATACCGATAATACATTCAGTGAAACATGTCACACAAGTCATCCTTCATTTTGACAGGTGCTGATATTTGCTGAGAAGAAGGCTGATGTCGATGCCATCCATGAGTACCTGCTGCTGAAAGGAGTAGAGGCAGTGGCCATACATGGTGGAAAAGGTATGCACAGCTCTATTCTATTCAGTAAATGGTTAAAGCAGTCGGTATACAGTAATAGCACATGCAGAGGATTACTGTATTTGGAGAAATGTCCAATCCAGCTTCATGCTCAGCTCAGTACTTACTGTATATGTGCACAGCTTAACTCTTCAGATTTCTTGCAGTTGCTCATCATTACCACCAGATGCCATCCTGCTGGCAGATGTCACAGTTTCTGCCTCGTAGTTTCTGATGAATTTCTGTTGTGAGGCAGAAGCTTGTAATTTGAAGGAAAGTACAGTTTTGCTTCAGTGATATTTATTGATTGTTTTTTCAGATCAGGAGGAAAGAACAAAAGCCATAGAAGCATTCAAAGAAGGAAAGAAAGACGTCTTAGTTGCCACAGATGTCGCCTCCAAGGGTCTGGATTTCCCAGCTATTCAGCATGTGGTGAACTATGACATGCCTGAAGAGATAGAAAACTATGGTAAGAGGATGAATATATAATTGTTGTATGGCTTTGTCGTCTGAAAATCGTTGCATTATTTATTCATCAGTTGTTTTTAAGTCCTCAAGCTGATTTGTTCAAATGTTCTGTTTTCAGTCCATAGAATTGGAAGAACTGGACGATCAGGCAAGACTGGTATTGCCACAACGTTCATCAATAAAGGCTGTGGTAAGAAAACAGAAGTCAAGACAGAAATCTGAGTCAGTAGGGTCCGAGCACTAACAGTGCAAGGCATTGGGTGGAATGCTGGAATTCAGTGTTTAACTCAAGCAGACTGAAACTTTCAGAGGTTGTTTATGTTGCCCAGTGACAGCGTGGCTCATCACATATACTTTGACTAGCATAAGCTCAGACTCATTATTCAGTAGTCACACCTTGACCCAGGGTTTCATTTGTTGTCAGTAGTTATACAAATTCCGTTTCTTCTTGTGTGTTCTTCTTTTGATGATAACCCACGTGGTAATACTCCATCACATGCTATAAATCTGTTACAGTGTTTGTTGAACTTGACTTTGAAAAATTATGTTGCAAATTAAATTGCAACATTCGTCAGAAAAATAACATTTGGATATTTTCCCCAAATTGTCCAGCCTGAGTAGTTATAGTGTGTTGAGAGGCCTGTGGTATACCAAGATTGTTCCAACTTTCTTAAATGTCTTTAAAACGCCGCTACTGATGTGTCAGTTTGCAGCTTATTTAACTTATTCATGCTGACAATGGATGCATTAAATGGGTTAGGGGACCGAATGTTTGTGCTACATCCATAGACTTTATATAAAAGATGGACGTAGCCACAGTGACATTACCCGTTGATTTATGGGTTTTCATTTTGAAGCCTCGACTTTGGAATTTGACGTATTCAATCCCAGGTCGTCATGCCCGTAAACATACCCTGCTTTATCGTCTGTTTTACTCGAAAAGTGTCCATCATTTACAAAATGGACACCATGCTTTGTTAAAGAAGACCTGAAAATAGTGATTGAGACCATAAACTTGTGGGGAAAATGTTTACTGAGATAATAAATTAAGTGAGAAGTACCGTTTTTTTTTCTTCTCATACACTTTTGGACAATTAAACTTAGAGTCGCCCCCTGCTGGCTGTTAGAAGTAATGCTAGTTTTAAGCCACTTACTTTACTGTTCGTACCTAGAGGCTGCATCCATCTTTTATGTTGAGAATCTCTGGCTATTTCTTTGCAATGTACGAGTTAGCTTGACTGTAAAATAACTAAATGTATGTCTTTACCCACAGATGAGTCCGTATTGATGGATCTGAAAGCTCTGCTCGTTGAAGCCAAGCAGAAGGTTCCACCAGTCCTCCAGGTGCTCCAGACAGGAGACGAGACCATGCTGGACATCGGAGGTGAGCTATTTCATACTGATTCCTCTTTGTATCTGCTTTCAGGGCCTATGTTCTTGTCTCAGAACTACAGCGTTGACTGTTTCTAACACGTCTGATTCTTGTGTTTTCACAGGAGAGAGGGGCTGCACCTTCTGCGGTGGTCTTGGCCATCGTATTACAGACTGTCCCAAGTTGGAGGCCATGCAGACCAAGCAGGTCACCAACATCGGGCGCAAAGACTACCTGGCTCATAGCTCGATGGACTTCTAAGAACTTGCCATCAGAGGGGACGATTCTCACATGTTTAAAGGAACTAAGAAACTTTTCTGTGGAAACTGCACAGCTTAATGTCATGTCACTGCACTGAGGAAGTGTATTTTATCATCACCTCACAGTTTTCAGATCCGTTAGGTGAAATGATTTGTTGCTTACATCTTTTCCCCTAGTTTTTCTTCGTACTTGTTATGATGTCTTTGTAACATACATTTTTGAAGCTCTAGTTGTAAATAAAACCAGTATATTTGTTATAGCTTTGTGTTGTTATCCTCTGGAAAAGAAAAAAAAAAGGAAAGGTGTGGCATAATTTTTGTCTGGTGAGGAAGTTGCTAAACCAAGGGAAGTTTGACACAAGAAAACAGCAACACACAACTTGTGTGCCCTTTCTTTTGCAACAGTTAGGTTTCAGATCAGAGATATGTTGACTTTAGGTGCTGTTAGACACAGACAACACATTGAAGCTGCTGCTGACGTAATGGAAACAGTAACTGTGGAGGTATAGGAAGCCTAATTTTGACTTCTTCGGTATTTGCATGCCGACCACAGAGCAACAACTGCTCAACACTGCATTAGAGTAAAAGATTTTCAGATGGAGCTCACGAGAATGGATGTCATCTTCAAGGAGGGGATGTTGTACCTTCAGGCTGTCAAGTTTGGAAAAGTAAGTTTCATGCTCATTTAGCGGGTTGTTAAATTAATAACTTGTTTGGTTTTTAGGTACAGAAGCCGGTCAAAAATGTTCTTTTTGCTTCATGAAGTGCTTCGTTGTTTATCGGAGGTTAAAAGTCTCAAGCTGCAGTTCAGCTTGTATTCAGTCACTGCATGCGAAGACCGATAATAACTTTTACATTGTTCACTTTACACCCGCTTGTTTTGCAGCGCAGTTCAAATGTGTGATAACAAGACTGTCTGCAATCTAATGTACATGTTGAGCTGAATGATGCTTCTGAAACAGTATCCGCTAAACATTGAGTCAACATAATTCTAATTTTCTTTCTTCTTTCTTACAGAAAGTTTAAAATTCCTACAATTTAACCCACTTCACTATGTGTTTGTGATTAGTTATAGTTTTTTTCTTAAGGTTTGCAGGACTTATGAAGTTTTATTACTCAAGACATAGAGTAGACAAGACAGTGGCCTTATTGAATTGAACTGTATTATGTTTGTAAATGCTTCTCGATGCCTCGTCATACAGGAGAACTGACCTGAAAATGATTCATCTTTCACACCAGTTTATATCAGGGAGCAACCCAGAATAAGCCCCTAACCGTCACACATACATACATGAATGTACAGTTAAAAATCTGACAATGACTTGCCCATAATTGTAGTAACTAGGGTCGATCATACATGTGTTTGTCAGTGTCACTGGAACTGGGTGGCTATTTCAGGTTTACAGGTTGTGGTTTGCACAGAGCCTCTAAAGGGGCGTTTTTCTGCCACGTCATAAACTTCAAATTGAACTGTGGCTTGATGCAGGCCAGTTTTTCACGTAGTGGGAAGACAATCTGACCTCAAACGCTCTTTCACAGAAACATCTTTTGCATAAACTAACAGTATGATTCAGTTGCACAGAGGTCCATATTTACCCAGTGGACTATTTGTTGTCAGAGAACAAACTGATAATAGCTTCATTTGTATCGCATTTAAAAAAAGAGAGAAAAAAAGAGGGGGGTTACAAAGTGCTTTGACAGACAAAGATAGAATACCAACCTATTCAAATAAATAGTTTTGTAAATGGCGTGTATTATAAATAAAGATGAGCTTAATGCAAAATGTGAAATCAACAGTAAACAGGTGCGAACAAAAAAATAATTTAAAGACAGTTGGGAGATTTTAGCAACATGATGACTGCTTCAGTACGAGATTTTATTTATGTATGTGTGTGTGTGTATATATATATGTGTCTGTGTGTGTGTGTGTTACTTTATACTATTACATTTACCAACAATGACCACTACGACTCACACTGCTACTGTAAGAGATTGCAACAGAATTTCACTGTATTTTCATGTACGCTGATGATAAATTAGTCTTTAACCTTTAATATGATTTTCACATGAAAACAAATGACAAATTAACAAAGTACAAACAACACTAAAATTAGGACGACTTTGTTCCATATGGGGGATTTTACAGGCATGATTTCGGTCCTCTTGTCATTCTAGAGTCATGACTGTTGTTCTGAGTGATCAGCGTTATATTGTGATGAAACATTTCCGTCTTCGTGGGAGTGATCTCTTCCAAGACGACACTGCCCTCAACTATAGAGCTCAAGGGGTCACTGAATGGTTAGACGAATATGAAAATGATGCAGATCCTTAACAGTCACCAGATCTCAGTGCATTTGAACAACTCTGGCTGATTTCGTTCTGACATGTGAGACAGTGAAACACCACATGAGGGAGCATGTACATGATGGACATGTTTTTAATGGCTTCTAGCTCCTCTTAATACTCTTAATATTTCATCTTTATTTTTTATCTTAGAAATTGTCCTTACAAGGTGCCGTCCTCGTTGGCCTGTTTTAGTATCTGACGCTTTCTTTTTTTTTTTATTATTTTGGTTTACTGCTTGATTTCACAAGTTGCATCCTGTCTTGATGTTTGCACAAAATTGCTGCCTATCTGATAGCACGAACTGCACTTCTGTCAACTCACGCCAAAGCACACTGAAGATATTCCGGCACTTTATGTTGGCTTTTCCTTTAATTTGTCACCTGTGAGAGAAGTGGTTTGACCTTGGACGCTCATTAAATGGTGCAGGGCACAGTGATGCTTTGAATGTGCACTTTAAATTAAATTCACCATCTGAAATTGGCCCAGCCAGTGATGCAGTGTAGAGAACAGGCGGTGAGATATACAATGAAGTTCTCTCTTTCTTGAACTTTGAGTTACTTAGAAAATTCTGAGTCATAATTGTTCAATTCAGCACTGTCAACAGGATGTAGATGATTATTGAAAGCATAAATACAGAGCTGCATGTGAGTGACAACAGAAACAGGTTCTATACTCGCTAATTATCAGCACAGACAGAAGAGAATGGGGTCAAACACTGATCGCTTGGGCACGCTATTATCACATCAAAGTTGTCTTTTGTTTTATAAGAAGGAAAGAACCCGCTTATTAACAGTCCCTTGTTTCACTCTCCCTCCGACAGAGAACGTGGCGGAAAATATGGTCGGTGCTTTTTAAAGCCAGCTCCACAGGGGTTGGTCGGCTGGAGCTCCACGCTGTAGCTGACAGCAGCTCTGTCACTGACCAGAAGAAGGCTGGTCGGCAGAAAACAGCAGAGAGAAAAGTTGTGCGTCTGAGCGACTGCCTCAGTGTCACCGATGCGCCGAAGGAGTCCTGCCCCGCTGGGTGCTCGGCCTTTTACCTCACGACCACACAGTGCACCTACACTTTAGCCTCCACCACCAGCCAGGACTGGCTGAGCGCCCTCTGTCTCCTGGCCTTCCAGGTACCACACACACACACACACACATCCCTCTTTGCTTTCATATCAGTGTTTAAATTTGGGAAAGGTGAAAACAAACCTTAACCATACTCAAAGCCAGATAGCACAATGAGGAAGTTGATGCGGTATCTGTAACTTCTGCCACTTCACTTCTCTAATTCTTGTGCTTGCACAAGCCGTGTTGCTTCTTGCATCTTACCTTTGAAGTCATAAAGCGGTGATAAGAGGGGAGGTGTACACTTCAGGTAATGTTTACAATGCCACTGTGTTCACAGAGGGATCCTGGAGGACCAGACAAAGGGGATTTCGAGGGAGGAAACGGTCTGACCATGGAAGACAATGACCTTTACTCATCCTGGAAAAGAGGTAATGCGTGTTCATCTGCAGACAGCCACTGTTCAGTCAATCACAAATAAATAACTTTTAAAATGTTGTTTTTGTTTCTATTGTTTGTCACTTCTGTCCCATAACATAAAGGTAGCTGCTGAGCCATTGCTAAGTGGCTGAATTAGTCACAGAGCAGTGGTTCTTAACTGATTTTTATTTTCCACTTAGCTATTTTCTTTGACTATTTAATTTCAGCCTTCATTTGCAATGTGCTTAAAAGTTTTAAATAGTTCAATCAAGGAGAAAACTGCCTTTCCCCCTGGGCCAAAAAATGTGCACTTGGATCGGTTTTATTAATCTGTGGTGGCACACATGAGAATTTCAGTTATCGCATAAAACTTTAAAGTGGGATACACAATTTAAAAAGCTGTGCCGTTTTAAATGTGAGGCAGGTTGGTTTTCAGTCAGGAAAAAGGTCAAAGGAACGCATGAAAAATGAAACATTAGAGCTATTATTATTGTTATCGACTATAAATTACTCATTACTAAGAATAAATTGGTGAATATATTATATGAAAAAGGAAGAGATGTCATTGCAGCATAAATTCAAGACATCAGCAGAAACTTTCAGCGTATGTGAGCTGCAGCTACAGCCGCTAATTTATTCACACATGAAAGCCAGAATGTATTAGCGTCAGCAAGCTGTGGCTTATACAAATGCATTTCTTTTTATTTCCTAATGGATTACACTTCTGAACAATCCAGGCAGCCCGGTCACATGGAGGGATTAGTGGAATGCAAGCATTTTTTAAATCAGCCCCTTTTTCAATATGAAAATGTATTTGGTGTAATTTTATTTCCTTTGCTGACACATTGCTGCTCAGGCCTCTTATAGAGAAACGAAGCCTTTCATGTGGAGTTTGCCTGCGTTGACCTCAGTGCGCTGTGATGTTTCCTCGTGTTTAGATCTGACTCTTCCTCCCAACCACTACAAAGTGACTGTCCAGAGCACAGAGGCGTCCAAGCGGTGCCGGTTATCTGGGGAGTACCTGGTGTCTCCAGACAGAGAGGCTGTGATTCTGCTGGACGTCAGCAGTGGTCATATCATCTACCGCTGGCCGTACAGGCTCCTGCGCAAGTTTGGACAGGTTGAGGTAAAAAAAAAAAGCTGACATTCTGCTCAGATTATTCACAGTTTCTTAAAGGACTAGTTTTGGAAATGCACCCATTCCTTTGCTTGCCAAGAGTTATGAGAGAAAATTAAAACCACTCTAATGTTCAAATGTGAAGCAACAGACAGCAGCCGGTTGGCCTGGAAACACAGAAAAACAGCAAGTCTGGCATTGTCCAAAGGCGACAAAATCTGCTTCCCAGCGCGTCTGAAGCTCGCTAATTAACTCATTTGTTTATTCTGCGCCACAGCTCAAGTGTAAGTGAGCGTATTGTACCAAATGTCAAAGATTATTGGATGTGATTGCAGGGAGGATTCAGCATTGAGGCGGGCCGCCGCTGTGACTCAGGACAAGGAGTGTTCACCTTCCTGACCCAGTACGGTCCACAGATCTTCCAGTCTATATCCCAGCAGTGTGCCATGGAGAAGCAGTCGTGGGTCCAACCTCTCAGTGTCCACAGAAGATCACTTTCTGACGTGTCTCTTGCCTCCCAACCTCCGCCTCCTCCTCCGCCTCCTCCTCCTCCTCCTCTCCCTCTCTGCCATCCTGCAGATGTTTCTGCTGACACAGAGGACGAGCCTGACAGCCACTACTCCACCATTAATAACGCTCACGTAGAGAATGTAAAACAGCTTGCAAAACCAAGCAGCAGGGAGGCTGTGGGAGAGGAGGACAAGGAAGAACGGTGTCGCTCCCTGGATTCGCTAAACCTGGATAACACCGTGGAGGAGAGCATTTATTACAACCTGAGGAGAGCCACGCCTCCTCTGGTTCGAAAAGCTGAAGGATACGATCCAGAGTGCATCTACTCGGATGTGAGAAAACCTCCTTCAAATCTCCAGCCTCAGCCTCCCTCCTCTCCCATAACTGCCTACTCCCTCGCCAAATCCTCTCCCTATGCCCCACCCAAGCCCCGCAGCCAGCATCTCCCCCCTGTGAGTAACTACACCCAGACAGGCTGCGGTACACAGGAGGTGGATGACATGAAGGAGACGGAGGAGGCCATCAGCTCCTCTGCCCACGTTGCCCCCACAGAGGCCCCCGGCAGTTTTAAACACAGGCTGGCAGAAATCATTTCTAAGGACCTGGCAAAGTTCCAGCCACCTCTTCCCTACGGAGCAACCAGCCCCACATTTTCTCAGTAGGCTATTAGTTAACAGACAGACTAGAAGGAGCAATTTTAATCATGATAAATCGTCATAAAGCTTAATTAGTTCCTTTACTTCTATAAAACCCCTTCCACTGGGAACACGCAGTTAGGCACTTTGGCTGGCAGATGTTTGTATGTTTTTCTAGTAGCTTGTTGTATGAAAAATGCATCTGGAATGATTTTTTATTTGTTTTTCCCCCGTGTGGATTGTAATTGCAAAAAAAAAAGAAGATTTATTTTGTTTTGTTTGTATCAGATGTGCTACAATATCTTAAATGTGATGCTGGCTGATAAGCTGGACGAACATGCAAGTGGCTGATTGTTTTTATTATGGAAAAGCTTTGGAGAGGAAAAAAAAAGGATGTCTCCTTGTTCAGTGAGGGCACACTGGATCTTTGGAATTAGTTTCTTGTGTTATCAACAGATTGCAGCATAAATGAAAGAGCAAAAACCCACATTGTTTGTTGGTATGAGCGCTGCATGTACTGCTGACAGTGATGCATACAGAAATAACTTAACATGCACAGACATATCTTATTAAATCTTTATTGTAGCAAAACAGCCCTCATAAAATACCCCTTAGCTGTACATAAATAGAAAAATACTTGTTCTCAATTAGACAAACTGGAAATATCAGTGGTTCAGGACATATAAAGTGCATAAAAAAGGCCCTGTTGGAGTCCGTCGTGGCCATCTCAGTGGATGTTTTAGAGTTTTTCCTGTGGTTTTTTAATTAGGCAGTGCAACATCTAAGCTATGAATGATGATAAGCAGGAGTACTGTCTCATATGGTCATCATGTCTACGGTCCTTTACTGCCACACAAACGTCTGGATAACAGTCAAAAGTCAGCGGTTCCCTGTTACTGTCTCCAACCCTGATCTTCCTCCGTGACAGTCTAACATTCATCCTCACTGCTGTTGGATGTAGTTCCTGATTTGCAGGACTCCAAGTCAGATGAAGGTCCCAGTATAAACAGGTGCCCGATAGAGGGGTCTCGTTGCTCTCCGGTCAGCGGGTTCGGGGTCTGCGCACTGGCTGTCGGCCGGATGGAGTGGATCAGGCTCCTCATGGAGGTCTTGTCCGCTGCGCCCTGACGCGGACTCCTGCACTCCGGATGAACCACGCCGGCCAGCAGCTCAGACAGCTCCGTGATGTAAATCTGCGCCATTTGAAGGGTGTCATACTTGGATAACTTCTTCTCGTTTTCCAGGGAGGGGATGACGCTCCTCAGCTCGTCAAACGCTTTGTTGAGGCCGTGCATTCTCCTCCTCTCCCTGGCGTTGGCTGCGACGCGTCTGTGTCTCTGAGGGCCGAAGTGGGTCGCCTTGCCTCCATCCGCCGCCTGGCCGGCGTCTGCGTCTGCCATGCCTGCTGCAGACACGCAGTCAGGGAGTTTACTCATTGGCACAAGTTTCTCCAGCGAGATGCCTGCGTCTGCGGCTGCGTCCCTCCTCGAGAACGCACGGATTGAGTTTGAAGAAATCCACGTTTTGGAGCTGATGTGCGCCAAATTGCGCTGCTGCAGCAGGGAGAAATCCTCCGGGTATTCTGGCCAGTTTGAGAGCTCTGCTTTTGCGGCCATCACTGTGGTGGCCTGTGGTCGTGTGGCACGGCAGGGGGAAGGTCGCATAAGAAGACTTCTCCTCTCTGGAGTGGTTTGCACTGCGCCAAGCATTTATACAGCCTCCCCTCAGTCACCTTGGTGTCACTCCCTGCAGCTCTGACAGGCCTGCAGCCTCAGGAGGCAGCAGCCAATCGCACAGTCCCCTCTGACCCTGTCAAAGAACAATTAGACAAAGCTCGACTTTTTTTTTCTCCTATTGTGCATTGTAACTCAATCACGACCTTGTTGTTATCCTCACATAGAGGGGAGCCTGAAGTATTAATCATTTAGGAGCGTGCAGTGTGTGAAAGGCGTTTTAGAAGAGGAGAGAAGAAGGTGTAAATGATCTAATGATCTGAAGCTGTGGGCTGCATTATTACTTATTGATAAAAAATACCATAAATAAATAAAGTAGACCTTGCTTAACAAGCGGACGTGTCAAAACAGTTCTCATTTTGTGGCAACTTGTGGACTGAGAGAGATTCTCTTTCCTTAAATTGACTTATTTGCAATTGTAATTTATGGATTGTTGTGCGTAAAAAGCAAACATTCAAGCCTAGATCACCATCATCATCATCATCATCACCATCATCATCATCACTGCTCCCAATCTTTATCACGAGCAAAGTAACTGACTCCTTGATTGGTTCCTGAGAGATCTGGCAACAAACAAGTTTGTTCTCAAACAAACTGTAAAAAGATGGCCAATCTTTGCTGCATTATTTGCCGAGGAATAATAAAACGAACAGGTGGGAGACAAGGCTGGAGACACACCTGTCTATAGCGCAGACATGATAACCGATAAGTTGTCTCAAGGCGATTTATGAATCATTTAGCGAGGATGACAACATGCAGTGTGCGCAAAACGCCGTCCTCGTTATTTATTATTCTTACTGTTGCACCTTTTGTTTTCCTTTACAAGATAATTTTGTTTTCTAATTGAGACCAAATGAAGGAAGATAAATTAGGCTTTTTTTTCCTTTTTTTTTTCTCTTGGTTCCAGTTATGTGGCTCCTGCCCCGTGCGTATCAGCTGGTGTCCCTTGGCACCACGCAGCAGCTCCACACCACCTCAGTTACAGGCAGTGTCACCCATCTCCCATATGCTGCTGGGCCCGGAGCTTCCACACCGACACTCCCTGACTCTGACACGGGAGCTAATCACTCATTAGACCATCAATTACTGCGCAGGAGCAGCTTCGGACGCGTCCGCCGGGAGATCTGACATGTCAGAGCCCAGTGATGGTAACTTGGACAAATTTTGCAGCCCCTCTCTCCCCTCCTTGCTCCTCTCTCTCTCCTCTCTTTCTGTGTTGGTGTGACAGTCGGGGTCGAGCGCTGGTAAAGAAAATCACCGTGACCTGCCTCGCCGCCAGCAGTTTAATGAGGCCTGGTCTTAGTTGAATAAATCGGCACGTTCTTCGTCCCGGGGTGTCCATTCATTTTTTCCTTTCTTTCTTTTTTTTTTTTGGGCTACATGAATATTTCATTCCTTCAGCCCCACTGCCAGCGCAACAGCCTGTAACCCTGCGTTCAGGCTTTAAAAAATGCGGCTACACTTCCCATCTGGTGCGGGAGGAGCTGGAGGAGGAGGAGGAGGAGGAGGCCGAGGAGGTGTGAGGAACATTTCTGAGGTCAACTTGAGCTGACCTTCTGCAAAAGGCGCAGAGGAAGGCTTAGTTTATCCTTTATAGTGTGATGCTGGAGTAAGTGTAGCCTACCTGAAGTTGTACAAAAGTGATGCAGTGAGCAACAGCATCCCAGGAAGCTCTGCTGATGGACTTCAGCTGCAGTCACTAGACTTTTATTTTTTTCTAATGAAGCTGCAAAATGGAGCCAAAGAAACTGCAGCCAACAAAAAGCAACAACTTCAAATATGTCACAGTTGATTTGCACATTTCACACATTAACCTCCCACCTCCTGTCTTATCTCCAGTTTTGCTTCATCATTTCACCTACAAGGCAAATAAACCCCTTTATACTAATAATCTGGTAGCTGTAGCACCAATGAGATTAACACAACATCATGGAGTTGTATCTTCTTCTGGCACATTTCATTCATCATTTCTCCACTTTTTCGGTCATTTTTTACAACATTTAAGTCACTCGTGAAATGGTTCAGGTTAGGATGAGGGATGGAGGTCATTCATCACAGCTATGGTGTACAATTAAAGGCCAAAAACTCAAAATGCTTCCTGATAACTCATCAGCTGTGTAAAAAAAACCACACCTTTTCTGGCTGAAAAGAAACTGTAAAGTAACAGATAACAAACTTGTCCCAAGTTAAAGGACACTTTCTAGCCTTAATGTTACATGTGAGCAATTTTTTGGTTTTACTTTTTAATGTTTAATGAAGGATATTAATGTGTAAAGACAATAGGATGAGGTGCTTCTTGATATCTAATTATTAAAAAACAGTGTTTTGATAGATTATGGAAATGCATTCATTCAATGTTGTTGTCGTGAAAACTTTTGTAAATATCCAACAAATGTCACATTTAACAAACAAATCCATGTAAAATTACAAATCAAACATGTTCTCTTCTGAAAATTCTCACTAATTGTATCTAACTTTAGTTACAGTTATAAAAAAGAGGAAATATTTGTGAAATTACAAGACATTTGGAGAATTTTCAGTTAGGATATTTATTTCAATTTCCTTAAAAAAAAAAAAAAAAAAAAAGATTATTTGCAGTTATTTAGAAAAGAAAAGTCTTTTTTTTCTTTTTTTAAATCTGCATTTATATTTTGTGTAATTTTAAAATACAGGGGAAAAAAAACATCTGTTAAAAACAACCTGCATAATTAAAAAAAAGATTTAAATTTAATTTTCCCAGTGGAAAAGCAATTATACCCCCACTGCTTGTAAAAGACACCCAGCCCCACTAATAACAGCAAATTTACTCCAAGCAGGTACATTCATTCAACATTATTGCAACACAATAAGAGATCTTGATACCAGTTTGCATAAATTGCCTCAGCAGCTTCTCAACTCCAGCCGATGGTTTCACAACGTGTCACTCACTTGGCAGCCAGAGAAGCAGAGACGACTGCAGCTGCCTCCAGAGTTTGGTGATGGAAGCTGGCGTCGGTCCAGCGCTTCATCCTGATCCTTGACTGTGAACACTGAGGGGCTTTTTTTTTGTTTGTGTGACCCGTGGGCTGATTATGGAGATACTGAGTGTAATTCCAATAATAATACATCGTATGATTGTGTGATTTCTAGAACATCAGTCGGTCCTGATAGTGAAATGAATTCTCCTTCTAACCTCTCCAGCTGTCTCTGGGGAACCGTGGCCCCAAATAATCTATAATGAATTCAGCTCCATGATGAGATTTAGGTTCAAAGCGTTGGGTTTCTGTTGTGTTTCCTTTAAAACACCACATAACAAATACATCCAGACTAATCCAGCTTCAGATTTTACTGCCTATTTTACAGGTGACCAGTTTTGTAATCATTTTGATGGAAGTTCTCTGGAAAGAAATGAGTAATTTGGTGCTAATTATGGGAAAATTGGACGAATAGAACTGAACCATGCACAATTTACAGGGAAGTCAAAGTTCACCTGACCTGCTGACCCTCTTGTTTACTTTAGAAATAACTAATAATCTATATTACATGGGTTTTTCTCTAGAATTATTTCTGAAATGATGGACCTGTAAAGCCTTAACAGACTCTATACAGTCTTAATATATGAATAAATAGCTAAATCAGATTTCAGAAAGTAACATAAGCTTCACTTTATAGCTTTTCTAATGCATGCAGCGTCCACCTCCTGCACTTCCACCATAAATTACTCTATTGTTTATCAGGTTTGTTAAATGCAAACTTGAGTAAACTCTTCTTAAACACACTTTTTCCTTCCTCACAGCCTGGTCCAGGGTTTTTATACAGTGAGCCTTGAGTTTTAATTAAAGACTCTTTAATTTCCTAACAATAGAGGCTTTCCATGTTTTGTTTTTTCCACACAGTCCTGCACCAGGAACACTGAAGCTCTTGATGTTGGGAGCAGTCTAGTCTCTAATTATCCTCCTCACACCCGGAGCTACGGAGGTGCTTCTAGTGAGCAAAGAGACAAATCTCAATGGCCGGGTTTCAGGCGCAAATTAGGACAATTAGCGGCCTCATTAATTTGGGAGAAGGGAAGTAATATTCTAGTTAAAGAAACGCTTCATTAAGTCAATGTTGTCTGTGGCAAAAAGGCTAATTGATGAACTCCGAGAAGGACGCTGATAAGAGAAGATGACTTTTTCTCCCCGCAGTGGACTTTATGCTGAATTTGCAAACCAGTTAATTTGCTCTGCGCCGGACGCCGCAGTCATCGCGAGAATACCGGAGCCGTTGAGGAAATATCGCGATGCCCTGACAGAAGCTCTCTGCAGGGGGTCGTTTGAAGCAGCGATGCAGGGGATAGACGGAGCCCGCAGGGTCTGAAGTCACGGACTGTGTCTGCGGTTTACTCAGCAGCATCCAGAGGACAACAAAGCAGGTTTCAGAGTCCACGCTGCTCCACTGATCACAGGTCAGATCACAGTGTCCCCTCACAGCTCTGAGACACGCGCCTCAAGGAGGGATGTTAAGTATACAGAAAAAAAGACACAACAACCCCAGAAAGAGCAAGAACAGCTGTCATACTCTCATTATTTTACCAGCATTTGCAGTATTTGTTATTATTATTATTATAATTATTATTATTGTTGTTGTTGTTGTTGTTGTTGTTGTTATTTTTACTTTTTTTTTTAACGTTACAGTATTTGCAGAGAAAAAAAAGTATTTATTTACACATTAACCTTAAAAAACCTTAAAAACAACCAAAGAAATAAAAACAGGAAAACTTTAAACAATCCCCCCCCCCCTAAAAAAACAAAAACAAAACAAAAACAAAAAAAACCCCAACAACAACAACAAAAAAAATAAAGTAAAAAACTGTAAACATTTTACAGTCTTTAAATATTACAATATAATTTTTTCTGGCACCCTTGCTGTATATTTTACAAATATTTGCTGTATTTGAAAGAAAAACATGTACATTTAGTAAAGAAATTTACATTATTTACAGCTTTTTCTTTACGGTTTGTGAACTTTACAGTGTTACACGGTTTTTAAACATATTTTTTCTGTCACTGTTTTCTCTGTTTTTCTAAATTATAGATAATTATTGAAGTTACAAAAATATATATACATGTAAATATTAATTGAAATTTTTCCTTTATTAACATTTTCAGAAAATATTGTTTTACATATATTTGCTGTAATTTGAAAGAAAAAAACAAAGACTGAAAAAGATAAATATTTTTTTATAATAGTTTTGTTTGTTTTATGCATGTCTTGGTAAATTACAGACAATAATTGGTAAACTCACAAGAAGAACAGTGATCATTTAAAAACTCTACATAAAACTGCCTTTCTAAATAGCAGCTGACTTTGGGCGAAGGCAGGGTACACCCTGGACAGGTCACCAGTCTATCACAGCCTACACTTAGAGACAGACAACCAAGCACACTCACATTCACACCTACGGACAATTTAGAATCACCAGTTAACCTCAACATGTTTTTGGACTTGTGGGAAGAAGTTGGAGAACCCGGAGAGAACCCACGCTGCACGGGGAGAACATGGAGACTCCACACAGATAAGATTCCGGTGCCCCCACCGGGACGCGAACCGGCACAGTGTGAGAAAATGTAGTGTGATTACTCTAAACTAACTTCAATGCACATAGTACTCCATTACACTTACAAAAACCATACTGCATGATAATCCACATGTTTCTACCTCAGCCTTGCAGCTCTCCACTGTTGCTTCCTCGAGCCTCTGCACAAACTCCCTGCAGCTTGAGGACGTTAGCTCACCTCCAGCTCTGCTCAAACACAGTTAAACTTCACTGTCTCACCCGATGACACGCTGTAATGCCGGACTAACAGAGCAATATATGTGCTTATTTTGCTCATTATGTGTCTTCCAGCATATGGACGCTTGAACCATTTTAAAGGTGCCTGTAGTTACTCACAGATCTATATTTCTGCTTCACTACATTTCTAATGCAAACATTATACTTTTTACTGCACTATATTTATTTACAGTTTATACTATTTGCCTCTAAAATATAATTATTTGCTAAACTGCCCCATGATATATAAAGTAGGAACATTAAAAAAAACACTGTTTACACCTCAAGCAACCGTAATAATAATCGATTAATGCCGTAATAGATAATGCATTACACCGATAACACTTGTGAATTCAAGGCTTTTACTGGAAACCGTGTCCATTTACACTGTGATATTTATACTTATGATCTGAATCCTTCTTACAGGAGTGCATTCAGGCTGTAGTGTCCTTCTGCAAAAACATGTTTTTCTGTTTTTGTCTCCTTGGGGTAAAACAAGTTCACAGCTCATCAGCGGTGTAGCCATCTAGTAAACTTCCAGAGTGCTTAATCAATCTTTGCAAAAAAAAAAATCAAATAAAATGTGGTGTTTTAATGGACCATCCATAGGTTTTACTTCATGTACGACAGGCGAAAAAGGCAGTTTTGAGTCTTTTTATGTAGCAGCGCACCATATGGCAGATAGGCAGGCGTGGAGTAGGCTGTAAAGACCCAGTCCATCAAAAGAAGAAGAAAGGCTTCCAGACACTTGAGCATCAGGGACTCTTAGAGCTGTCAGCGGTGGATAGACACTTACAGTGTGTAATGGATGCTCAGGCTATTGTGCTTGTAATAACACCATTAGGCTATATGGGGTTTTGATGCACAGACAAGAACACGAGTAAACTAAAACATCTACAGTCCCGATCCATTTCTATCAAGCAGTTACAAAAACTTGGGCTGGAGATTTTACATTTTACAGCATGCTGTAGATAAAATGATATATAAACTGTGCAGCTAGAATATAACACAGCACTTTTGTAGAACTTATTTCTAGTTTGTGATGATGCCACCTGGTGATTTTTGAAGCTGCTCGTGGAAAAGATGACACTCGAAGGTGTTTCCAAAATGTCTCTGCCTTCAAGTGTTAGAAATTATTAGAAATTCCACATCCAATATGATACCATCTCAACAACAACAACAAAAAAAATACAGCTTATAAAGTTACCAGACAACACAGACACTAGTTAATCAATAGTTTTAGTAGAAACTTTAGATTTTTAGGGAGGCTGTTATTTACCGTGGGGCTCTTGCGTTGCATCACATTACATCACTCAAATGTTTTTGTTTTTCCGCTCACTCGGGAACTTGAATTTTTCATTGCACATTTCTAGGAAACGGTTGAAATATGTATCACATAATGCTGCGGTTTTTAAAAAAATAAAAATAAAAAAGAATAACCGTTGTGGTCGCAGATGTCTCCCCTGCTTGCTTTATTTATTTTATGGGATTTGAATCATCCTGAATATGTCTCGCTGAGTTCTGGTTGCAAACACGAACAGAAGGCTTTAACTTTAGGTGTAGAGTACAGCAGGAGTAAACATCACCAGGCAATATCAATATGAAGAATCTCCGAGTGCCTGGATTGATTTTAAAAAGGCGGCTTTTAAAAAATAGTGTAACATCACCAGATACCACCAGATGGAGACAACACTATACAATTTGCCACCATCAGTCATTAGAAAATCAAATAAGGGAGGTTCATTCTTTAGTCAGAGAAACAAACATGATTACTATTTAAAAGCCATAAAATACTCAAAAGGGCTGACTGATTTTTTTTTTTCACTGCAGATTCACCAGCAGACATAAATCCTGCAGGAGACAGACAGTAGTCTGAGGAGGGGGGGGATATCTCTGGAGGCTTCAGCCACGGTCAGCAATCAGAAAGCTATTTACTGTGAGGATAAAGATGTGTATCCTACAATAATAAGGCCCTGCACAGTTCACTGGGGATTACATCCGTCATGATACGAGCCATGACAAAATGTGATCATATCCCCAGCACACCAGATGCTAATCTCATGGGGAGGGGAGTATCAAAAAAGAAAAAAAGATCCTCCAAAACTTTCTCCAGCGTGCAAAAAAAATAAAAAAGGAATCACCATGTTTTCTTGTCCTTTCTAATTATTAGGGACTCTCGATGAGGATGTGACACGCGGCTGTCAGTAGAGAGCAGTAGCGCTCTGCGTTCAGGGCCCAGCCGAGCAGCATGTGGCTGCTAGTCAGTTAAAATGAGCAACACTTTGTCCACTCACCTCTTTGACCTTGCAGACTGAATTAAACTTGCTGCACAAAGTGAGCGCTGTTATGAAGTCATGTGGACATCGCCACATCATGCCAGGCTGTTTTCAATTAGTGATCCTTTCAAAGTGCACGACCTTCAGTGTCTTTAACGTCTGGCGGCGCGCTGCTCACGTCTTCCCCGTCGCCCACTTTGACTCGGATCTCCTCCTCTTTTGTCTATTATAGGCGGAAGTGTTGGGAAACAAAGTGAGACTCTCATATTTTACTGACAGCCTCCGTGCTGACAAGAGAGTGGGACGATGTGAGGAGTTAGCCTCGATGTTTGGGTGGAAAAAAAAAAAAATTGATAATTATGTCTGTCATGATCACGGTCAGAGGGGTTAGTTCAACAAGATTATTTCATTAGACAAATACTGACAGCCACAACCGACTTCAATTATAATCATGCGATCCCTGTAATTTGGCAGTAAAGATTGTTCATCAACCTTCAGTATGGATTTTCTATGGTCGATTAATGTAATTGGATTGAAAATCACTGATGTCTCAGTCTGAATTGACATCTGAGCGGTTGTCAGATTTCGCAGCGACAGCCTTTATGTTTGCATTTGCGGCTTTGAATCACGGTTGTCTGCCAGCGTTTATCCGTGGATGTGTGCAAAAAGGCAAAAGGGAATGAATGGAGCGAGAGGTGGTGAGCGAAGGAGCCTTGAACCTTGAGCCTAGGTAACAATGAAGCGGCGTGTCCGTCCAAGCTCTACGAGGGGGCATGTATAAATAACCTTCATTAAGAAAAGAGCAATTTTCTGCACTTGCCTACTAATTGTTCCCATGCTGACACTCCAGATTGGTGTGATCTCTCCTTTAAAAGCACGACCTTCAGTGAGATGGCAGGAGAGGGGGGGGTTGGGGGGTGGGAATGAAAAGGAATGTGGGGAGGTAAAGAAAGGGTTGGAGCGTGAAGCGAGCAGAGCTGATTTTCTGTTATAATCCTTCAGTGATTTCCATCTGTAATGTGAGCTGGTGGGGGTGCCAGAGGATTAGTGAAGGTGGTCATGGTTCCTGCATGGCACTCCCTGTCCATCCCCAATGCCCCCTCTTCGTGAACGTCCCGCACTTAAAAGAAGATAAAATGTTGGTGTCGTAAATCTGGGGATTTATCCGGGTACGTGTATTCCTGAGCCCCAGAGGCTAAACTGAATGGAAATCATTAGCACCTTGTCCTTCAGTTGTGATCCTCAGTCTGCAAAGTGCTGGTGAAGGCACCAGGGGGGAAAGTGCCGTATAGGTGAGTGTCTGGGCTGCAGAAAAGCAGCGAGCGGAGATGGATGAGACTGGCAAGGCAAAGGTGAGAGGGGTGAGTTAGAGAGGAATAGGGGGAGACTTGTTGAAGCTGGGAGGAGGTACAAGCTGTTGTATAGGGTGAGAGCTTTAAAGGATGTGTTATTCTCGTGATAGCTCAATAATTTGCAAGCACGAACTCCCCCCCCCACTCCACAGCGTTTATCAGCTGTGAATCAGATCATTTTCTAGAGTGGGTTTGCTGTCAGAGAGACCGCAAAGTTGTGTTTATTTATTTCTTTTTCTGAATCATCTTTAAAAGGGAATCTCTGAGTCAGAGTCCAGCTGCATTCACATTTTTGTGGTAGATAACAAACCGAATTTAGTGGGTATGATTAACTCAGCTGGAGATAGAAGGTAAACTGACAGACAGGCAACGCTGGTGTTAAGTGCTGACTAACGCGTCTCTGTGCCGACTGAACTTTCTAACAGAGACAGAATTTGATTTCCTGTATTTTCTCTCTGGCACAGCTCAAAACGAGGATGTTGAAAATGCAGCGGATGTACATGCATGCTGTTTCTCTGATGACGCCGACTGTTAGGTTTCTTCTTCTTCTTCTTCTTCTTCTGCGAGACACATTTGAAGAAAAGTGTAAAATTGGCTACTTCTGACAAGTGCTTTAGCTCAATAGTTTGACATTTTGGAAAGCCTGTTTTATATAACTTGCTCATTAGTGATCCTTTACGGTACTTGTAGGTGGAATATTATTACTGTTGGACGGAGCAAAGCTTGCAGGACTAAGCC